>NW_026776925.1:0-36962 GCF_030936135.1 Gavia stellata
TAAGGTGCCAGCCCTGAAAGCTCTTGCTGGTCCTCATCTCCCACTGGTAACCTCTCAAACGAACCACAAACACTTGGGCTCTGAACTTGTTTAGCCTACTAAAACTTCCAACGTACACAGCCTCTCCTGCTCAATCTGGCCAGAGCTCAACACCGACATTGCGAACGTCCAGCGATTGCTCCTACACTAAAGGTGCCAGCCCTGAAAGCTCTTGCTGGTCCTCATCTCCCACTGGTAACCTCTCAAACGAACCACAAACACTTGGGCTCTGAACTTGTTTAGCCTACTAAAACTTCCAACGTACACAGCCTCTCCTGCTCAATCTGGCCAGAGCTCCACACCGAAATTGCGAACGTCCAGGGATTGCTCCTACACTAAAGGTGCCAGCCCTGAAAGCTCTTGCTGGTCCTCATCTCCCACTGGTAACCTCTCAAACGAACCACAAACACTTGGGCTCTGAACTTGTTTAGGCTGCTAAAACTTCCAACGTACACAGCCTCTCCTGCTCAATCTGGCCAGAGCTCAACACCGACATTGCGAACGTCCAGCGATTGCTCCTACACTAAAGGTGCCAGCCCTGAAAGCTCTTGCTGGTCCTCATCTCCCACTGGTAACCTCTCAAACGAACCACAAACACTTGGGCTCTGAACTTGTTTAGCCTACTAAAACTTCCAACGTACACAGCCTCTCCTGCTCAATCTGCCCAAAATTCAACATCGAAATTGTGAACGTCCAGCGATTGCTCCTACACTAAAGGTGCCAGCCCTGAAAGCTCTTGCTGGTCCTCATCTCCCACTGGTAACCTCTCAAACGAACCACAAACACTTGGGCTCTGAACTTGTTTAGCCTACTAAAACTTCCAACGTACACAGCCTCTCCTGCTCAATCTGGCCAGAGCTCAACACCGAAATTGCGAACGTGCAGGGATTGCTCCTACACTAAAGGTGCCAGCCCTGAAAGCTCTTGCTGGTCCTCATCTCCCACTGGTAACCTCTCAAACGAACCACAAACACTTGGGCTCTGAACTTGTTTAGCCTACTAAAACTTCCAACGTACACAGCCTCTCCTGCTCAATCTGGCCAGAGCTCAACACCGACATTGCGAACGTCCAGCGATTGCTCCTACACTAAAGGTGCCAGCCCTGAAAGCTCTTGCTGGTCCTCATCTCCCACTGGTAACCTCTCAAACGAACCACAAACACTTGGGCTCTGAACTTGTTTAGCCTACTAAAACTTCCAACGTACACAGCCTCTCCTGCTCAATCTGGCCAGAGCTCCACACCGAAATTGCGAACGTCCAGGGATTGCTCCTACACTAAAGGTGCCAGCCCTGAAAGCTCTTGCTGGTCCTCATCTCCCACTGGTAACCTCTCAAACGAACCACAAACACTTGGCCTCTGAACTTGTTTAGCCTACTAAAACTTCCAACGTACACAGCCTCTCCTGCTCAATCTGGCCAAAATTCAACATTGAAATTGTGAACGTCCAGGGATTGCTCCTACACTAAAGGTGCCAGCCCTGAAAGCTCTTGCTGGTCCTCATCTCCCACTGGTAACCTCTCAAACGAACCACAAACACTTGGGCTCTGAACTTGTTTAGCCTACTAAAACTTCCAACGTACACAGCCTCTCCTGCTCAATCTGGCCAGAGCTCAACACTGACATTGCGAACGTCCAGCGATTGCTCCTACACTAAAGGTGCCAGCCCTGAAAGCTCTTGCTGGTCCTCATCTCCCACTGGTAACCTCTCAAACGAACCACAAACACTTGGGCTCTGAACTTGTTTAGGCTGCTAAAACTTCCAACGTACACAGCCTCTCCTGCTCAATCTCCCAAAATTCACCAACGAAATTGCGAACGTCCAGCGATTGCTCCTACACTAAAGGTGCCAGCCCTGAAAGCTCTTGCTGGTCCTCATCTCCCACTGGTAACCTCTCAAACGAACCACAAACACTTGGGCTCTGAACTTGTTTAGCCTACTAAAACTTCCAACGTACACAGCCTCTCCAGCTCAATCTGGTCAGAGCTCAACACCGAAATTGCGAACGTCCAGGGATTGCTCCTACACTAAAGGTGCCAGCCCTGAAAGCTCTTGCTGGTCCTCATCTCCCACTGGTAACCTCTCAAACGAACCACAAACACTTGGGCTCTGAACTTGTTTAGCCTACTAAAACTTCCAACGTACACAGCCTCTCCTGCTCAATCTGGCCAAAATTCAACACCGAAATTGGGAACGTCCAGGGATTGCTCCTACACTAAAGGTGCCAGCCCTGAAAGCTCTTGCTGGTCCTCATCTCCCACTGGTAACCTCTCAAACGAACCACAAACACTTGGGCTCTGAACTTGTTTAGCCTACTAAAACTTCCAACGTACACAGCCTCTCCTGCTCAATCTGGCCAGAGCTCAACACCGACATTGCGAACGTCCAGCGATTGCTCCTACACTAAAGGTGCCAGCCCTGAAAGCTCTTGCTGGTCCTCATCTCCCACTGGTAACCTCTCAAACGAACCACAAACACTTGGGCTCTGAACTTGTTTAGCCTACTAAAACTTCCAACGTACACAGCCTCTCCTGCTCAATCTGGCCAGAGCTCAACACCGACATTGCGAACGTCCAGCGATTGCTCCTACACTAAAGGTGCCAGCCCTGAAAGCTCTTGCTGGTCCTCATCTCCCACTGGTAACCTCTCAAACGAACCACAAACACTTGGGCTCTGAACTTGTTTAGCCTACTAAAACTTCCAACATACACAGCCTCTCCTGCTCAATCTGGCCAAAATTCAACTCCAAAATTGCGAACGTCCAGCGATTGCTCCTACACTAAAGGTGCCAGCCCTGAAAGCTCTTGCTGGTCCTCATCTCCCACTGGTAACCTCTCAAACGAACCACAAACACTTGGGCTCTGAACTTGTTTAGCCTACTAAAACTTCCAACGTACACAGCCTCTCCTGCTCAATCTGGCCAAAATTCACCAATGAAATTGCGAACGTCCAGGGATTGCTCCTACACTAAAGGTGCCAGCCCTGAAAGCTCTTGCTGGTCCTCATCTCCCACTGGTAACCTCTCAAACGAACCACAAACACTTGGGCTCTGAACTTGTTTAGCCTACTAAAACTTCCAACGTACACAGCCTCTCCTGCTCAATCTGGCCGGAGCTCAACACCGACATTGCGAACGTCCAGCGATTGCTCCTACACTAAAGGTGCCAGCCCTGAAAGCTCTTGCTGGTCCTCATCTCCCACTGGTAACCTCTCAAACGAACCACAAACACTTGGCCTCTGAACTTGTTTAGGCTGCTAAAACTTCCAACGTACACAGCCTCTCCTGCTCAATCTCCCAAAATTCACCAACGAAATTGCGAACGTCCAGGGATTGCTCCTACACTAAAGGTGCCAACCCTGAAAGCTCTTGCTGGTCCTCATCTCCCACTGGTACCTCTCAAACGAACCACAAACACTTGGGCTCTGAACTTGTTTAGCCTACTAAAACTTCCAACGTACACAGCCTCTCCTGCTCAATCTGGCCAGAGCTCAACACCGAAATTGCGAACGTCCAGGGATTGCTCCTACACTAAAGGTGCCAGCCCTGAAAGCTCTTGCTGGTCCTCATCTCCCACTGGTAACCTCTCAAACGAACCACAAACACTTGGCCTCTGAACTTGTTTAGCCTACTAAAACTTCCAACGTACACAGCCTCTCCTGCTCAATCTGGCCAGAGCTCAACACCGACATTGCGAACGTCCAGCGATTGCTCCTACACTAAAGGTGCCAGCCCTGAAAGCTCTTGCTGGTCCTCATCTCCCACTGGTAACCTCTCAAACGAACCACAAACACTTGGCCTCTGAACTTGTTTAGCCTACTAAAACTTCCAACGTACACAGCCTCTCCTGCTCAATCTGGCCAAAATTCAACATTGAAATTGTGAACGTCCAGGGATTGCTCCTACACTAAAGGTGCCAGCCCTGAAAGCTCTTGCTGGTCCTCATCTCCCACTGGTAACCTCTCAAACGAACCACAAACACTTGGGCTCTGAACTTGTTTAGCCTACTAAAACTTCCAACGTACACAGCCTCTCCTGCTCAATCTGCCCAGAGCTCAACACCGACATTGCGAACGTCCAGCGATTGCTCCTACACTAAAGGTGCCAGCCCTGAAAGCTCTTGCTGGTCCTCATCTCCCACTGGTAACCTCTCAAACGAACCACAAACACTTGGGCTCTGAACTTGTTTAGGCTGCTAAAACTTCCAACGTACACAGCCTCTCCTGCTCAATCTCCCAAAATTCACCAACGAAATTGCGAACGTCCAGCGATTGCTCCTACACTAAAGGTGCCAGCCCTGAAAGCTCTTGCTGGTCCTCATCTCCCACTGGTAACCTCTCAAACGAACCACAAACACTTGGGCTCTGAACTTGTTTAGCCTACTAAAACTTCCAACGTACACAGCCTCTCCAGCTCAATCTGGTCAGAGCTCAACACCGAAATTGCGAACGTCCAGGGATTGCTCCTACACTAAAGGTGCCAGCCCTGAAAGCTCTTGCTGGTCCTCATCTCCCACTGGTAACCTCTCAAACGAACCACAAACACTTGGGCTCTGAACTTGTTTAGCCTACTAAAACTTCCAACGTACACAGCCTCTCCTGCTCAATCTGGCCAAAATTCAACACCGAAATTGGGAACGTCCAGGGATTGCTCCTACACTAAAGGTGCCAGCCCTGAAAGCTCTTGCTGGTCCTCATCTCCCACTGGTAACCTCTCAAACGAACCACAAACACTTGGGCTCTGAACTTGTTTAGCCTACTAAAACTTCCAACGTACACAGCCTCTCCTGCTCAATCTGGCCAGAGCTCACCACCGACATTGCGAACGTCCAGCGATTGCTCCTACACTAAAGGTGCCAGCCCTGAAAGCTCTTGCTGGTCCTCATCTCCCACTGGTAACCTCTCAAACGAACCACAAACACTTGGGCTCTGAACTTGTTTAGCCTACTAAAACTTCCAACGTACACAGCCTCTCCTGCTCAATCTGGCCAGAGCTCAACACCGACATTGTGAACGTCCAGCGATTGCTCCTACACTAAAGGTGCCAGCCCTGAAAGCTCTTGCTGGTCCTCATCTCCCACTGGTAACCTCTCAAACGAACCACAAACACTTGGGCTCTGAACTTGTTTAGCCTACTAAAACTTCCAACATACACAGCCTCTCCTGCTCAATCTGGCCAAAATTCAACTCCAAAATTGCGAACGTCCAGCGATTGCTCCTACACTAAAGGTGCCAGCCCTGAAAGCTCTTGCTGGTCCTCATCTCCCACTGGTAACCTCTCAAACGAACCACAAACACTTGGGCTCTGAACTTGTTTAGCCTACTAAAACTTCCAACGTACACAGCCTCTCCTGCTCAATCTGGCCAAAATTCACCAATGAAATTGCGAACGTCCAGGGATTGCTCCTACACTAAAGGTGCCAGCCCTGAAAGCTCTTGCTGGTCCTCATCTCCCACTGGTAACCTCTCAAACGAACCACAAACACTTGGGCTCTGAACTTGTTTATCCTACTAAAACTTCCAACGTACACAGCCTCTCCTGCTCAATCTGGCCGGAGCTCAACACCGACATTGCGAACGTCCAGCGATTGCTCCTACACTAAAGGTGCCAGCCCTGAAAGCTCTTGCTGGTCCTCATCTCCCACTGGTAACCTCTCAAACGAACCACAAACACTTGGGCTCTGAACTTGTTTAGGCTGCTAAAACTTCCAACGTACACAGCCTCTCCTGCTCAATCTCCCAAAATTCACCAACGAAATTGCGAACGTCCAGCGATTGCTCCTACACTAAAGGTGCCAGCCCTGAAAGCTCTTGCTGGTCCTCATCTCCCACTGGTAACCTCTCAAACGAACCACAAACACTTGGGCTCTGAACTTGTTTAGCCTACTAAAACTTCCAACGTACACAGCCTCTCCTGCTCAATCTGGCCAGAGCTCAACACCGAAATTGCGAACGTCCAGGGATTGCTCCTACACTAAAGGTGCCAGCCCTGAAAGCTCTTGCTGGTCCTCATCTCCCACTGGTAACCTCTCAAACGAACCACAAACACTTGGGCTCTGAACTTGTTTAGCCTACTAAAACTTCCAACGTACACAGCCTCTCCTGCTCAATCTGGCCAAAATTCAACACCGAAATTGTGAACGTCCAGCGATTGCTCCTACACTAAAGGTGCCAGCCCTGAAAGCTCTTGCTGGTCCTCATCTCCCACTGGTAACCTCTCAAACGAACCACAAACACTTGGGCTCTGAACTTGTTTAGCCTACTAAAACTTCCAACGTACACAGCCTCTCCTGCTCAATCTGGCCAGAGCTCAACACCGACATTGCGAACGTCCAGGGATTGCTCCTACACTAAAGGTGCCAGCCCTGAAAGCTCTTGCTGGTCCTCATCTCCCACTGGTAACCTCTCAAACGAACCACAAACACTTGGGCTCTGAACTTGTTTAGCCTACTAAAACTTCCAACGTACACAGCCTCTCCTGCTCAATCTGGCCAAAATTCAACTCCAAAATTGCGAACGTCCAGCGATTGCTCCTACACTAAAGGTGCCAGCCCTGAAAGCTCTTGCTGGTCCTCATCTCCCACTGGTAACCTCTCAAACGAACCACAAACACTTGGGCTCTGAACTTGTTTAGCCTACTAAAACTTCCAACGTACACAGCCTCTCCTGCTCAATCTGGCCAAAATTCACCAATGAAATTGCGAACGTCCAGGGATTGCTCCTACACTAAAGGTGCCAGCCCTGAAAGCTCTTGCTGGTCCTCATCTCCCACTGGTAACCTCTCAAACAAACCACAAACACTTGGGCTCTGAACTTGTTTCGCCTACTAAAACTTCCAACGTACACAGCCTCTCCTGCTCAATCTGGCCAGAGCTCAACACCGAAATTGCGAACGTCCAGGGATTGCTCCTACACTAAAGGTGCCAGCCCTGAAAGCTCTTGCTGGTCCTCATCTCCCACTGGTAACCTCTCAAACGAACCACAAACACTTGGGCTCTGAACTTGTTTAGCCTACTAAAACTTCCAACGTACACAGCCTCTCCTGCTCAATCTGACCAAAATTCACCAATGAAATTGCGAACGTCCAGCGATTGCTCCTACACTAAAGGTGCCAGCCCTGAAAGCTCTTGCTGGTCCTCATCTCCCACTGGTAACCTCTCAAACGAACCACAAACACTTGGGCTCTGAACTTGTTTAGCCTAATAAAACTTCCAACGTACACAGCCTCTCCTGCTCAATCTGGCCAGAGCTCCACACCGAAATTGCGAACGTCCAGCGATTGCTCCTACACTAAAGGTGCCAGCCCTGAAAGCTCTTGCTAGTCCTCATCTCCCACTGGTAACCTCTCAAACGAACCACAAACACTTGGGCTCTGAACTTGTTTAGGCTGCTAAAACTTCCAACGTACACAGCCTCTCCTGCTCAATCTGGCCAGAGCTCAACACCGACATTGCGAACGTCCAGCGATTGCTCCTACACTAAAGGTGCCAGCCCTGAAAGCTCTTGCTGGTCCTCATCTCCCACTGGTAACCTCTCAAACGAACCACAAACACTTGGGCTCTGAACTTGTTTAGCCTACTAAAACTTCCAACGTACACAGCCTCTCCTGCTCAATATGCCCAAAATTCAACATCGAAATTGTGAACGTCCAGGGATTGCTCCTACACTAAAGGTGCCAGCCCTGAAAGCTCTTGCTGGTCCTCATCTCCCACTGGTAACCTCTCAAACGAACCACAAACACTTGGGCTCTGAACTTGTTTAGCCTACTAAAACTTCCAACGTACACAGCCTCTCCTGCTCAATCTGGCCAGAGCTCAACACCGACATTGCGAACGTCCAGCGATTGCTCCTACACTAAAGGTGCCAGCCCTGAAAGCTCTTGCTGGTCCTCATCTCCCACTGGTAACCTCTCAAACGAACCACAAACACTTGGGCTCTGAACTTGTTTAGCCTACTAAAACTTCCAACGTACACAGCCTCTCCTGCTCAATCTGGCCAGAGCTCAACACCGACATTGCGAACGTCCAGCGATTGCTCCTACACTAAAGGTGCCAGCCCTGAAAGCTCTTGCTGGTCCTCATCTCCCACTGGTAACCTCTCAAACGAACCACAAACACTTGGGCTCTGAACTTGTTTAGCCTACTAAAACTTCCAACGTACACAGCCTCTCCTGCTCAATCTGGCCAAAATTCAACATCGAAATTGTGAACGTCCAGGGATTGCTCCTACACTAAAGGTGCCAGCCCTGAAAGCTCTTGCTGGTCCTCATCTCCCACTGGTAACCTCTCAAACGAACCACAAACACTTGGGCTCTGAACTTGTTTAGCCTACTAAAACTTCCAACGTACACAGCCTCTCCTGCTCAATCTGGCCAAAATTCAACACCGAAATTGTGAACGTCCAGGGATTGCTCCTACACTAAAGGTGCCAGCCCTGAAAGCTCTTGCTGGTCCTCATCTCCCACTGGTAACCTCTCAAACGAACCACAAACACTTGGGCTCTGAACTTGTTTAGCCTACTAAAACTTCCAACGTACACAGCCTCTCCTGCTCAATCTGGCCAGAGCTCAACACCGACATTGCGAACGTCCAGCGATTGCTCCTACACTAAAGGTGCCAGCCCTGAAAGCTCTTGCTGGTCCTCATCTCCCACTGGTAACCTCTCAAACGAACCACAAACACTTGGGCTCTGAACTTGTTTAGCCTACTAAAACTTCCAACGTACACAGCCTCTCCTGCTCAATCTGGCCAAAATTCAACTCCAAAATTGCGAACGTCCAGCGATTGCTCCTACACTAAAGGTGCCAGCCCTGAAAGCTCTTGCTGGTCCTCATCTCCCACTGGTAACCTCTCAAACGAACCACAAACACTTGGGCTCTGAACTTGTTTAGCCTACTAAAACTTCCAACGTACACAGCCTCTCCTGCTCAATCTGGCCAGAGCTCCACACCGAAATTGCGAACGTCCAGGGATTGCTCCTACATTAAAGGTGCCAGTCCTGAAAGCTCTTGCTGGTCCTCATCTCCCACTGGTAACCTCTCAAACGAACCACAAACACTTGGGCTCTGAACTTGTTTAGGCTGCTAAAACTTCCAACGTACACAGCCTCTCCTGCTCAATCTGGCCAGAGCTGAACACCGACATTGCGAACGTCCAGCGATTGCTCCTACACTAAAGGTGCCAGCCCTGAAAGCTCTTGCTGGTCCTCATCTCCCACTGGTAACCTCTCAAACGAACCACAAACACTTGGGCTCTGAACTTGTTTAGCCTACTAAAACTTCCAACGTACACAGCCTCTCCTGCTCAATCTGGCCAAAATTCAACATCGAAATTGTGAACGTCCAGGGATTGCTCCTACACTAAAGGTGCCAGCCCTGAAAGCTCTTGCTGGTCCTCATCTCCCACTGGTAACCTCTCAAACGAACCACAAACACTTGGGCTCTGAACTTGTTTAGCCTACTAAAACTTCCAACGTACACAGCCTCTCCTGCTCAATCTGGCCAGAGCTCAACACCGACATTGCGAACGTCCAGCGATTGCTCCTACACTAAAGGTGCCAGCCCTGAAAGCTCTTGCTGGTCCTCATCTCCCACTGGTAACCTCTCAAACGAACCACAAACACTTGGGCTCTGAACTTGTTTAGCCTACTAAAACTTCCAACGTACACAGCCTCTCCTGCTCAATCTGGCCAAAATTCAACATCGAAATTGTGAACGTCCAGGGATTGCTCCTACACTAAAGGTGCCAGCCCTGAAAGCTCTTGCTGGTCCTCATCTCCCACTGGTAACCTCTCAAACGAACCACAAACACTTGGGCTCTGAACTTGTTTAGCCTACTAAAACTTCCAACGTACACAGCCTCTCCTGCTCAATCTGGCCAAAATTCAACACCGAAATTGTGAACGTCCAGGGATTGCTCCTACACTAAAGGTGCCAGCCCTGAAAGCTCTTGCTGGTCCTCATCTCCCACTGGTAACCTCTCAAACGAACCACAAACACTTGGGCTCTGAACTTGTTTAGCCTACTAAAACTTCCAACGTACACAGCCTCTCCTGCTCAATCTGGCCAGAGCTCAACACCGACATTGCGAACGTCCAGCGATTGCTCCTACACTAAAGGTGCCAGCCCTGAAAGCTCTTGCTGGTCCTCATCTCCCACTGGTAACCTCTCAAACGAACCACAAACACTTGGGCTCTGAACTTGTTTAGCCTACTAAAACTTCCAACGTACACAGCCTCTCCTGCTCAATCTGGCCAAAATTCAACTCCAAAATTGCGAACGTCCAGCGATTGCTCCTACACTAAAGGTGCCAGCCCTGAAAGCTCTTGCTGGTCCTCATCTCCCACTGGTAACCTCTCAAACGAACCACAAACACTTGGGCTCTGAACTTGTTTAGCCTACTAAAACTTCCAACGTACACAGCCTCTCCTGCTCAATCTGGCCAGAGCTCCACACCGAAATTGCGAACGTCCAGGGATTGCTCCTACATTAAAGGTGCCAGTCCTGAAAGCTCTTGCTGGTCCTCATCTCCCACTGGTAACCTCTCAAACGAACCACAAACACTTGGGCTCTGAACTTGTTTAGGCTGCTAAAACTTCCAACGTACACAGCCTCTCCTGCTCAATCTGGCCAGAGCTCAACACCGACATTGCGAACGTCCAGCGATTGCTCCTACACTAAAGGTGCCAGCCCTGAAAGCTCTTGCTGGTCCTCATCTCCCACTGGTAACCTCTCAAACGAACCACAAACACTTGGGCTCTGAACTTGTTTAGCCTACTAAAACTTCCAACGTACACAGCCTCTCCTGCTCAATCTGGCCAAAATTCAACATCGAAATTGTGAACGTCCAGGGATTGCTCCTACACTAAAGGTGCCAGCCCTGAAAGCTCTTGCTGGTCCTCATCTCCCACTGGTAACCTCTCAAACGAACCACAAACACTTGGGCTCTGAACTTGTTTAGCCTACTAAAACTTCCAACGTACACAGCCTCTCCTGCTCAATCTGGCCAGAGCTCAACACCGAAATTGTGAACGTCCAGCGATTGCTCCTACACTAAAGGTGCCAGCCCTGAAAGCTCTTGCTGGTCCTCATCTCCCACTGGTAACCTCTCAAACGAACCACAAACACTTGGGCTCTGAACTTGTTTAGCCTACTAAAACTTCCAACGTACACAGCCTCTCCTGCTCAATCTGGCCAGAGCTCAACACCGACATTGCGAACGTCCAGCGATTGCTCCTACACTAAAGGTGCCAGCCCTGAAAGCTCTTGCTGGTCCTCATCTCCCACTGGTAACCTCTCAAACGAACCACAAACACTTGGGCTCTGAACTTGTTTAGCCTACTAAAACTTCCAACGTACACAGCCTCTCCTGCTCAATCTGGCCAGAGCTCAACACCGAAATTGCGAACGTCCAGGGATTGCTCCTACACTAAAGGTGCCAGCCCTGAAAGCTCTTGCTGGTCCTCATCTCCCACTGGTAACCTCTCAAACGAACCACAAACACTTGGGCTCTGAACTTCTTTAGCCTACTAAAACTTCCAACGTACACAGCCTCTCCTGCTCAATCTGGCCAAAATTCAACACCGAAATTGTGAACGTCCAGGGATTGCTCCTACACTAAAGGTGCCAGCCCTGAAAGCTCTTGCTGGTCCTCATCTCCCACTGGTAACCTCTCAAACGAACCACAAACACTTGGGCTCTGAACTTGTTTAGCCTACTAAAACTTCCAACGTACACAGCCTCTCCTGCTCAATCTGGCCAGAGCTCAACACCGACATTGCGAACGTCCAGCGATTGCTCCTACACTAAAGGTGCCAGCCCTGAAAGCTCTTGCTGGTCCTCATCTCCCACTGGTAACCTCTCAAACGAACCACAAACACTTGGGCTCTGAACTTGTTTAGCCTACTAAAACTTCCAACGTACACAGCCTCTCCTGCTCAATCTGGCCAAAATTCAACTCCAAAATTGCGAACGTCCAGCGATTGCTCCTACACTAAAGGTGCCAGCCCTGAAAGCTCTTGCTGGTCCTCATCTCCCACTGGTAACCTCTCAAACGAACCACAAACACTTGGGCTCTGAACTTGTTTAGCCTACTAAAACTTCCAACGTACACAGCCTCTCCTGCTCAATCTGGCCAGAGCTCAACACCGACATTGCGAACGTCCAGGGATTGCTCCTACACTAAAGGTGCCAGCCCTGAAAGCTCTTGCTGGTCCTCATCTCCCACTGGTAACCTCTCAAACGAACCACAAACACTTGGGCTCTGAACTTGTTTAGCCTAATAAAACTTCCAACGTACACAGCCTCTCCTGCTCAATCTGGCCAGAGCTCAACACCGAAATTGCGAACGTCCAGGGATTGCTCCTACACTAAAGGTGCCAGCCCTGAAAGCTCTTGCTAGTCCTCATCTCCCACTGGTAACCTCTCAAACGAACCACAAACACTTGGGCTCTGAACTTGTTTAGGCTGCTAAAACTTCCAACGTACACAGCCTCTCCTGCTCAATCTGGCCAGAGCTCAACACCGACATTGCGAACGTCCAGCGATTGCTCCTACACTAAAGGTGCCAGCCCTGAAAGCTCTTGCTGGTCCTCATCTCCCACTGGTAACCTCTCAAACGAACCACAAACACTTGGGCTCTGAACTTGTTTAGCCTACTAAAACTTCCAACGTACACAGCCTCTCCTGCTCAATATGCCCAAAATTCAACATCGAAATTGTGAACGTCCAGGGATTGCTCCTACACTAAAGGTGCCAGCCCTGAAAGCTCTTGCTGGTCCTCATCTCCCACTGGTAACCTCTCAAACGAACCACAAACACTTGGGCTCTGAACTTGTTTAGCCTACTAAAACTTCCAACGTACACAGCCTCTCCTGCTCAATCTGGCCAGAGCTCAACACCGACATTGCGAACGTCCAGCGATTGCTCCTACACTAAAGGTGCCAGCCCTGAAAGCTCTTGCTGTTCCTCATCTCCCACTGGTAACCTCTCAAACGAACCACAAACACTTGGGCTCTGAACTTGTTTAGCCTACTAAAACTTCCAACGTACACAGCCTCTCCTGCTCAATCTGGCCAGAGCTCAACACCGACATTGCGAACGTCCAGCGATTGCTCCTACACTAAAGGTGCCAGCCCTGAAAGCTCTTGCTGGTCCTCATCTCCCACTGGTAACCTCTCAAACGAACCACAAACACTTGGGCTCTGAACTTGTTTAGCCTACTAAAACTTCCAACGTACACAGCCTCTCCTGCTCAATCTGGCCAAAATTCAACATCGAAATTGTGAACGTCCAGGGATTGCTCCTACACTAAAGGTGCCAGCCCTGAAAGCTCTTGCTGGTCCTCATCTCCCACTGGTAACCTCTCAAACGAACCACAAACACTTGGGCTCTGAACTTGTTTAGCCTACTAAAACTTCCAACGTACACAGCCTCTCCTGCTCAATCTGGCCAGAGCTCAACACCGACATTGCGAACGTCCAGGGATTGCTCCTACACTAAAGGTGCCAGCCCTGAAAGCTCTTGCTGGTCCTCATCTCCCACTGGTAACCTCTCAAACGAACCACAAACACTTGGGCTCTGAACTTGTTTAGCCTAATAAAACTTCCAACGTACACAGCCTCTCCTGCTCAATCTGGCCAGAGCTCCACACCGAAATTGCGAACGTCCAGGGATTGCTCCTACATTAAAGGTGCCAGTCCTGAAAGCTCTTGCTGGTCCTCATCTCCCACTGGTAACCTCTCAAACGAACCACAAACACTTGGGCTCTGAACTTGTTTAGGCTGCTAAAACTTCCAACGTACACAGCCTCTCCTGCTCAATCTGGCCAGAGCTCAACACCGACATTGCGAACGTCCAGCGATTGCTCCTACACTAAAGGTGCCAGCCCTGAAAGCTCTTGCTGGTCCTCATCTCCCACTGGTAACCTCTCAAACGAACCACAAAACACTTGGGCTCTGAACTTGTTTAGCCTACTAAAACTTCCAACGTACACAGCCTCTCCTGCTCAATCTGGCCAAAATTCAACATCGAAATTGTGAACGTCCAGGGATTGCTCCTACACTAAAGGTGCCAGCCCTGAAAGCTCTTGCTGGTCCTCATCTCCCACTGGTAACCTCTCAAACGAACCACAAACACTTGGGCTCTGAACTTGTTTAGCCTACTAAAACTTCCAACGTACACAGCCTCTCCTGCTCAATCTGGCCAGAGCTCAACACCGACATTGCGAACGTCCAGCGATTGCTCCTACACTAAAGGTGCCAGCCCTGAAAGCTCTTGCTGGTCCTCATCTCCCATGGTAACCTCTCAAACGAACCACAAACACTTGGGCTCTGAACTTGTTTAGCCTACTAAAACTTCCAACGTACACAGCCTCTCCTGCTCAATCTGGCCAGAGCTCAACACCGACATTGCGAACGTCCAGCGATTGCTCCTACACTAAAGGTGCCAGCCCTGAAAGCTCTTGCTGGTCCTCATCTCCCACTGGTAACCTCTCAAACGAACCACAAACACTTGGGCTCTGAACTTGTTTAGCCTACTATTAAACTTCCAACGTACACAGCCTCTCCTGCTCAATCTGGCCAAAATTCAACATCGAAATTGTGAACGTCCAGGGATTGCTCCTACACTAAAGGTGCCAGCCCTGAAAGCTCTTGCTGGTCCTCATCTCCCACTGGTAACCTCTCAAACGAACCACAAACACTTGGGCTCTGAACTTGTTTAGCCTACTAAAACTTCCAACGTACACAGCCTCTCCTGCTCAATCTGGCCAAAATTCAACACCGAAATTGTGAACGTCCAGGGATTGCTCCTACACTAAAGGTGCCAGCCCTGAAAGCTCTTGCTGGTCCTCATCTCCCACTGGTAACCTCTCAAACGAACCACAAACACTTGGGCTCTGAACTTGTTTAGCCTACTAAAACTTCCAACGTACACAGCCTCTCCTGCTCAATCTGGCCAGAGCTCAACACCGACATTGCGAACGTCCAGCGATTGCTCCTACACTAAAGGTGCCAGCCCTGAAAGCTCTTGCTGGTCCTCATCTCCCACTGGTAACCTCTCAAACGAACCACAAACACTTGGGCTCTGAACTTGTTTAGCCTACTAAAACTTCCAACGTACACAGCCTCTCCTGCTCAATCTGGCCAAAATTCAACTCCAAAATTGCGAACGTCCAGCGATTGCTCCTACACTAAAGGTGCCAGCCCTGAAAGCTCTTGCTGGTCCTCATCTCCCACTGGTAACCTCTCAAACGAACCACAAACACTTGGGCTCTGAACTTGTTTAGCCTACTAAAACTTCCAACGTACACAGCCTCTCCTGCTCAATCTGGCCAGAGCTCAACACCGACATTGCGAACGTCCAGGGATTGCTCCTACACTAAAGGTGCCAGCCCTGAAAGCTCTTGCTGGTCCTCATCTCCCACTGGTAACCTCTCAAACGAACCACAAACACTTGGGCTCTGAACTTGTTTAGCCTAATAAAACTTCCAACGTACACAGCCTCTCCTGCTCAATCTGGCCAGAGCTCAACACCGAAATTGCGAACGTCCAGGGATTGCTCCTACATTAAAGGTGCCAGTCCTGAAAGCTCTTGCTGGTCCTCATCTCCCACTGGTAACCTCTCAAACGAACCACAAACACTTGGGCTCTGAACTTGTTTAGCCTACTAAAACTTCCAACGTACACAGCCTCTCCTGCTCAATATGCCCAAAATTCAACATCGAAATTGTGAACGTCCAGGGATTGCTCCTACACTAAAGGTGCCAGCCCTGAAAGCTCTTGCTGGTCCTCATCTCCCACTGGTAACCTCTCAAACGAACCACAAACACTTGGGCTCTGAACTTGTTTAGCCTACTAAAACTTCCAACGTACACAGCCTCTCCTGCTCAATCTGGCCAGAGCTCAACACCGACATTGCGAACGTCCAGCGATTGCTCCTACACTAAAGGTGCCAGCCCTGAAAGCTCTTGCTGTTCCTCATCTCCCACTGGTAACCTCTAAAACGAACCACAAACACTTGGGCTCTGAACTTGTTTAGCCTACTAAAACTTCCAACGTACACAGCCTCTCCTGCTCAATCTGGCCAGAGCTCAACACCGACATTGCGAACGTCCAGCGATTGCTCCTACACTAAAGGTGCCAGCCCTGAAAGCTCTTGCTGGTCCTCATCTCCCACTGGTAACCTCTCAAACGAACCACAAACACTTGGGCTCTGAACTTGTTTAGCCTACTAAAACTTCCAACGTACACAGCCTCTCCTGCTCAATCTGGCCAAAATTCAACATCGAAATTGTGAACGTCCAGGGATTGCTCCTACACTAAAGGTGCCAGCCCTGAAAGCTCTTGCTGGTCCTCATCTCCCACTGGTAACCTCTCAAACGAACCACAAACACTTGGGCTCTGAACTTGTTTAGCCTACTAAAACTTCCAACGTACACAGCCTCTCCTGCTCAATCTGGCCAGAGCTCAACACCGACATTGCGAACGTCCAGGGATTGCTCCTACACTAAAGGTGCCAGCCCTGAAAGCTCTTGCTGGTCCTCATCTCCCACTGGTAACCTCTCAAACGAACCACAAACACTTGGGCTCTGAACTTGTTTAGCCTAATAAAACTTCCAACGTACACAGCCTCTCCTGCTCAATCTGGCCAGAGCTCCACACCGAAATTGCGAACGTCCAGGGATTGCTCCTACATTAAAGGTGCCAGTCCTGAAAGCTCTTGCTGGTCCTCATCTCCCACTGGTAACCTCTCAAACGAACCACAAACACTTGGGCTCTGAACTTGTTTAGGCTGCTAAAACTTCCAACGTACACAGCCTCTCCTGCTCAATCTGGCCAGAGCTCAACACCGACATTGCGAACGTCCAGCGATTGCTCCTACACTAAAGGTGCCAGCCCTGAAAGCTCTTGCTGGTCCTCATCTCCCACTGGTAACCTCTCAAACGAACCACAAACACTTGGGCTCTGAACTTGTTTAGCCTACTAAAACTTCCAACGTACACAGCCTCTCCTGCTCAATCTGGCCAAAATTCAACATCGAAATTGTGAACGTCCAGGGATTGCTCCTACACTAAAGGTGCCAGCCCTGAAAGCTCTTGCTGGTCCTCATCTCCCACTGGTAACCTCTCAAACGAACCACAAACACTTGGGCTCTGAACTTGTTTAGCCTACTAAAACTTCCAACGTACACAGCCTCTCCTGCTCAATCTGGCCAGAGCTCAACACCGACATTGCGAACGTCCAGCGATTGCTCCTACACTAAAGGTGCCAGCCCTGAAAGCTCTTGCTGGTCCTCATCTCCCACTGGTAACCTCTCAAACGAACCACAAACACTTGGGCTCTGAACTTGTTTAGCCTACTAAAACTTCCAACGTACACAGCCTCTCCTGCTCAATCTGGCCAGAGCTCAACACCGACATTGCGAACGTCCAGCGATTGCTCCTACACTAAAGGTGCCAGCCCTGAAAGCTCTTGCTGGTCCTCATCTCCCACTGGTAACCTCTCAAACGAACCACAAACACTTGGGCTCTGAACTTGTTTAGCCTACTAAAACTTCCAACGTACACAGCCTCTCCTGCTCAATCTGGCCAAAATTCAACATCGAAATTGTGAACGTCCAGGGATTGCTCCTACACTAAAGGTGCCAGCCCTGAAAGCTCTTGCTGGTCCTCATCTCCCACTGGTAACCTCTCAAACGAACCACAAACACTTGGGCTCTGAACTTGTTTAGCCTACTAAAACTTCCAACGTACACAGCCTCTCCTGCTCAATCTGGCCAAAATTCAACACCGAAATTGTGAACGTCCAGGGATTGCTCCTACACTAAAGGTGCCAGCCCTGAAAGCTCTTGCTGGTCCTCATCTCCCACTGGTAACCTCTCAAACGAACCACAAACACTTGGGCTCTGAACTTGTTTAGCCTACTAAAACTTCCAACGTACACAGCCTCTCCTGCTCAATCTGGCCAGAGCTCAACACCGACATTGCGAACGTCCAGGGATTGCTCCTACACTAAAGGTGCCAGCCCTGAAAGCTCTTGCTGGTCCTCATCTCCCACTGGTAACCTCTCAAACGAACCACAAACACTTGGGCTCTGAACTTGTTTAGCCTAATAAAACTTCCAACGTACACAGCCTCTCCTGCTCAATCTGGCCAGAGCTCAACACCGAAATTGCGAACGTCCAGGGATTGCTCCTACATTAAAGGTGCCAGTCCTGAAAGCTCTTGCTGGTCCTCATCTCCCACTGGTAACCTCTCAAACGAACCACAAACACTTGGGCTCTGAACTTGTTTAGGCTGCTAAAACTTCCAACGTACACAGCCTCTCCTGCTCAATCTGGCCAGAGCTCAACACCGACATTGCGAACGTCCAGCGATTGCTCCTACACTAAAGGTGCCAGCCCTGAAAGCTCTTGCTGGTCCTCATCTCCCACTGGTAACCTCTCAAACGAACCACAAACACTTGGGCTCTGAACTTGTTTAGCCTACTAAAACTTCCAACGTACACAGCCTCTCCTGCTCAATATGCCCAAAATTCAACATCGAAATTGTGAACGTCCAGGGATTGCTCCTACACTAAAGGTGCCAGCCCTGAAAGCTCTTGCTGGTCCTCATCTCCCACTGGTAACCTCTCAAACGAACCACAAACACTTGGGCTCTGAACTTGTTTAGCCTACTAAAACTTCCAACGTACACAGCCTCTCCTGCTCAATCTGGCCAGAGCTCAACACCGACATTGCGAACGTCCAGCGATTGCTCCTACACTAAAGGTGCCAGCCCTGAAAGCTCTTGCTGGTCCTCATCTCCCACTGGTAACCTCTCAAACGAACCACAAACACTTGGGCTCTGAACTTGTTTAGCCTACTAAAACTTCCAACGTACACAGCCTCTCCTGCTCAATCTGGCCAGAGCTCAACACCGACATTGCGAACGTCCAGCGATTGCTCCTACACTAAAGGTGCCAGCCCTGAAAGCTCTTGCTGGTCCTCATCTCCCACTGGTAACCTCTCAAACGAACCACAAACACTTGGGCTCTGAACTTGTTTAGCCTACTAAAACTTCCAACGTACACAGCCTCTCCTGCTCAATCTGGCCAAAATTCAACATCGAAATTGTGAACGTCCAGGGATTGCTCCTACACTAAAGGTGCCAGCCCTGAAAGCTCTTGCTGGTCCTCATCTCCCACTGGTAACCTCTCAAACGAACCACAAACACTTGGGCTCTGAACTTGTTTAGCCTACTAAAACTTCCAACGTACACAGCCTCTCCTGCTCAATCTGGCCAAAATTCAACACCGAAATTGTGAACGTCCAGGGATTGCTCCTACACTAAAGGTGCCAGCCCTGAAAGCTCTTGCTGGTCCTCATCTCCCACTGGTAACCTCTCAAACGAACCACAAACACTTGGGCTCTGAACTTGTTTAGCCTACTAAAACTTCCAACGTACACAGCCTCTCCTGCTCAATCTGGCCAGAGCTCAACACCGACATTGCGAACGTCCAGCGATTGCTCCTACACTAAAGGTGCCAGCCCTGAAAGCTCTTGCTGGTCCTCATCTCCCACTGGTAACCTCTCAAAGGAACCACAAACACTTGGGCTCTGAACTTGTTTAGCCTACTAAAACTTCCAACGTACACAGCCTCTCCTGCTCAATCTGGCCAGAGCTCAACACCGACATTGCGAACGTCCAGCGATTGCTCCTACACTAAAGGTGCCAGCCCTGAAAGCTCTTGCTGGTCCTCATCTCCCACTGGTAACCTCTCAAACGAACCACAAACACTTGGGCTCTGAACTTGTTTAGCCTACTAAAACTTCCAACGTACACAGCCTCTCCTGCTCAATCTGGCCAGAGCTCCACACCGAAATTGCGAACGTCCAGCGATTGCTCCTACACTAAAGGTGCCAGCCCTGAAAGCTCTTGCTGGTCCTCATCTCCCACTGGTAACCTCTCAAACGAACCACAAACACTTGGGCTCTGAACTTGTTTAGCCTAATAAAACTTCCAACGTACACAGCCTCTCCTGCTCAATCTGGCCAGAGCTCCACACCGAAATTGCGAAAGTCCAGGGATTGCTCCTACACTAAAGGTGCCAGCCCTGAAAGCTCTTGCTGGTCCTCATCTCCCACTGGTAACCTCTCAAACGAACCACAAACACTTGGGCTCTGAACTTGTTTAGGCTGCTAAAACTTCCAACGTACACAGCCTCTCCTGCTCAATCTGGCCAGAGCTCAACACCGACATTGCGAACGTCCAGCGATTGCTCCTACACTAAAGGTGCCAGCCCTGAAAGCTCTTGCTGGTCCTCATCTCCCACTGGTAACCTCTCAAACGAACCACAAACACTTGGGCTCTGAACTTGTTTAGCCTACTAAAACTTCCAACGTACACAGCCTCTCCTGCTCAATCTGGCCAGAGCTCAACACCGACATTGCGAACGTCCAGCGATTGCTCCTACACTAAAGGTGCCAGCCCTGAAAGCTCTTGCTGGTCCTCATCTCCCACTGGTAACCTCTCAAACGAACCACAAACACTTGGGCTCTGAACTTGTTTAGCCTAATAAAACTTCCAACGTACACAGCCTCTCCTGCTCAATCTGGCCAAAATTCAACATCGAAATTGTGAACGTCCAGGGATTGCTCCTACACTAAAGGTGCCAGCCCTGAAAGCTCTTGCTGGTCCTCATCTCCCACTGGTAACCCCTCAAACGAACCACAAACACTTGGGCTCTGAACTTGTTTAGCCTACTAAAACTTCCAACGTACACAGCCTCTCCTGCTCAATCTGGCCAGAGCTCAACACCGACATTGCGAACGTCCAGCGATTGCTCCTACACTAAAGGTGCCAGCCCTGAAAGCTCTTGCTGGTCCTCATCTCCCACTGGTAACCTCTCAAACGAACCACAAACACTTGGGCTCTGAACTTGTTTAGCCTACTAAAACTTCCAACGTACACAGCCTCTCCTGCTCAATCTGGCCAAAATTCAACTCCAAAATTGCGAAAGTCCAGCGATTGCTCCTACACTAAAGGTGCCAGCCCTGAAAGCTCTTGCTGGTCCTCATCTCCCACTGGTAACCTCTCAAACGAACCACAAACACTTGGCCTCTGAACTTGTTTAGCCTACTAAAACTTCCAACGTACACAGCCTCTCCTGCTCAATCTGGCCAAAATTCACCAATGAAATTGCGAACGTCCAGGGATTGCTCCTACACTAAAGGTGCCAGCCCTGAAAGCTCTTGCTGGTCCTCATCTCCCACTGGTAACCTCTCAAACGAACCACAAACACTTGGGCTCTGAACTTGTTTAGCCTACTAAAACTTCCAACGTACACAGCCTCTCCTGCTCAATCTGGCCAGAGCTCAACACCGAAATTGCGAACGTCCAGGGATTGCTCCTACACTAAAGGTGCCAGCCCTGAAAGCTCTTGCTGGTCCTCATCTCCCACTGATAACCTCTCAAACGAACCACAAACACTTGGGCTCTGAACTTGTTTAGCCTACTAAAACTTCCAACGTACACAGCCTCTCCTGCTCAATCTGACCAAAATTCACCAACGAAATTGCGAACGTCCAGCGATTGCTCCTACACTAAAGGTGCCAGCCCTGAAAGCTCTTGCTGGTCCTCATCTCCCACTGGTAACCTCTCAAACGAACCACAAACACTTGGGCTCTGAACTTGTTTAGCCTACTAAAACTTCCAACGTACACAGCCTCTCCTGCTCAATCTGGCCAGAGCTCAACACCGACATTGCGAACGTCCAGGGATTGCTCCTACACTAAAGGTGCCAGCCCTGAAAGCTCTTGCTGGTCCTCATCTCCCACTGGTAACCTCTCAAACGAACCACAAACACTTGGGCTCTGAACTTGTTTAGCCTACTAAAACTTCCAACGTACACAGCCTCTCCTGCTCAATCTGGCCAGAGCTCTACACCGACATTGCGAACATCCAGCGATTGCTCCTACACTAAAGGTGCCAGCCCTGAAAGCTCTTGCTGGTCCTCATCTCCCACTGGTAACCTCTCAAACGAACCACAAACACTTGGCCTCTGAACTTGTTTAGCCTACTAAAACTTCCAACGTACACAGCCTCTCCTGCTCAATCTGCCCAAAATTCAACATCGAAATTGTGAACGTCCAGGGATTGCTCCTACACTAAAGGTGCCAGCCCTGAAAGCTCTTGCTGGTCCTCATCTCCCACTGGTAACCTCTCAAACGAACCACAAACACTTGGCCTCTGAACTTGTTTAGCCTACTAAAACTTCCAACGTACACAGCCTCTCCTGCTCAATCTGGCCAGAGCTCAACACCGAAATTGCGAACGTCCAGGGATTGCTCCTACACTAAAGGTGCCAGCCCTGAAAGCTCTTGCTGGTCCTCATCTCCCACTGGTAACCTCTCAAACGAACCACAAACACTTGGGCTCTGAACTTGTTTAGGCTGCTAAAACTTCCAACGTACACAGCCTCTCCTGCTCAATCTCCCAAAATTCACCAACGAAATTGCGAACGTCCAGTGATTGCTCCTACACTAAAGGTGCCAGCCCTGAAAGCTCTTGCTGGTCCTCATCTCCCACTGGTAACCTCTCAAACGAACCACAAACACTTGGGCTCTGAACTTGTTTAGCCTACTAAAACTTCCAACGTACACAGCCTCTCCTGCTCAATCTGGTCAGAGCTCAACACCGAAATTGCGAACGTCCAGGGATTGCTCCTACACTAAAGGTGCCAGCCCTGAAAGCTCTTGCTGGTCCTCATCTCCCACTGGTAACCTCTCAAACGAACCACAAACACTTGGGCTCTGAACTTGTTTAGCCTACTAAAACTTCCAACGTACACAGCCTCTCCTGCTCAATCTGGCCAAAATTCAACACCGAAATTGTGAACGTCCAGCGATTGCTCCTACACTAAAGGTGCCAGCCCTGAAAGCTCTTGCTGGTCCTCATCTCCCACTGGTAACCTCTCAAACGAACCACAAACACTTGGGCTCTGAACTTGTTTAGCCTACTAAAACTTCCAACGTACACAGCCTCTCCTGCTCAATCTGGCCAGAGCTCAACACCGACATTGCGAACGTCCAGGGATTGCTCCTACACTAAAGGTGCCAGCCCTGAAAGCTCTTGCTGGTCCTCATCTCCCACTGGTAACCTCTCAAACGAACCACAAACACTTGGGCTCTGAACTTGTTTAGCCTACTAAAACTTCCAACGTACACAGCCTCTCCTGCTCAATCTGGCCAGAGCTCAACACCGACATTGCGAACGTCCAGCGATTGCTCCTACACTAAAGGTGCCAGCCCTGAAAGCTCTTGCTGGTCCTCATCTCCCACTGGTAACCTCTCAAACGAACCACAAACACTTGGGCTCTGAACTTGTTTAGCCTACTAAAACTTCCAACGTACACAGCCTCTCCTGCTCAATCTGGCCAAAATTCAACTCCAAAACTGCGAACGTCCAGCGATTGCTCCTACACTAAAGGTGCCAGCCCTGAAAGCTCTTGCTGGTCCTCATCTCCCACTGGTAACCTCTCAAACGAACCACAAACACTTGGGCTCTGAACTTGTTTAGCCTACTAAAACTTCCAACGTACACAGCCTCTCCTGCTCAATCTGGCCAGAGCTCAACACCGAAATTGCGAACGTCCAGCGATTGCTCCTACACTAAAGGTGCCAGCCCTGAAAGCTCTTGCTGGTCCTCATCTCCCACTGGTAACCTCTCAAACGAACCACAAACACTTGGGCTCTGAACTTGTTTAGCCTACTAAAACTTCCAACGTACACAGCCTCTCCTGCTCAATCTGGCCAAAATTCACCAATGAAATTGCGAACGTCCAGGGATTGCTCCTACACTAAAGGTGCCAGCCCTGAAAGCTCTTGCTGGTCCTCATCTCCCACTGGTAACCTCTCAAACGAACCACAAACACTTGGCCTCTGAACTTGTTTAGCCTACTAAAACTTCCAACGTACACAGCCTCTCCTGCTCAATCTGCCCAAAATTCAACATCGAAATTGTGAACGTCCAGGGATTGCTCCTACACTAAAGGTGCCAGCCCTGAAAGCTCTTGCTGGTCCTCATCTCCCACTGGTAACCTCTCAAACGAACCACAAACACTTGGCCTCTGAACTTGTTTAGCCTACTAAAACTTCCAACGTACACAGCCTCTCCTGCTCAATCTGGCCAGAGCTCAACACCGAAATTGCGAACGTCCAGGGATTGCTCCTACACTAAAGGTGCCAGCCCTGAAAGCTCTTGCTGGTCCTCATCTCCCACTGGTAACCTCTCAAACGAACCACAAACACTTGGGCTCTGAACTTGTTTAGGCTGCTAAAACTTCCAACGTACACAGCCTCTCCTGCTCAATCTCCCAAAATTCACCAACGAAATTGCGAACGTCCAGTGATTGCTCCTACACTAAAGGTGCCAGCCCTGAAAGCTCTTGCTGGTCCTCATCTCCCACTGGTAACCTCTCAAACGAACCACAAACACTTGGGCTCTGAACTTGTTTAGCCTACTAAAACTTCCAACGTACACAGCCTCTCCTGCTCAATCTGGTCAGAGCTCAACACCGAAATTGCGAACGTCCAGGGATTGCTCCTACACTAAAGGTGCCAGCCCTGAAAGCTCTTGCTGGTCCTCATCTCCCACTGGTAACCTCTCAAACGAACCACAAACACTTGGGCTCTGAACTTGTTTAGCCTACTAAAACTTCCAACGTACACAGCCTCTCCTGCTCAATCTGGCCAAAATTCAACACCGAAATTGTGAACGTCCAGCGATTGCTCCTACACTAAAGGTGCCAGCCCTGAAAGCTCTTGCTGGTCCTCATCTCCCACTGGTAACCTCTCAAACGAACCACAAACACTTGGGCTCTGAACTTGTTTAGCCTACTAAAACTTCCAACGTACACAGCCTCTCCTGCTCAATCTGGCCAGAGCTCAACACCGACATTGCGAACGTCCAGGGATTGCTCCTACACTAAAGGTGCCAGCCCTGAAAGCTCTTGCTGGTCCTCATCTCCCACTGGTAACCTCTCAAACGAACCACAAACACTTGGGCTCTGAACTTGTTTAGCCTACTAAAACTTCCAACGTACACAGCCTCTCCTGCTCAATCTGGCCAGAGCTCAACACCGACATTGCGAACGTCCAGCGATTGCTCCTACACTAAAGGTGCCAGCCCTGAAAGCTCTTGCTGGTCCTCATCTCCCACTGGTAACCTCTCAAACGAACCACAAACACTTGGGCTCTGAACTTGTTTAGCCTACTAAAACTTCCAACGTACACAGCCTCTCCTGCTCAATCTGGCCAGAGCTCAACACCGAAATTGCGAACGTCCAGCGATTGCTCCTACACTAAAGGTGCCAGCCCTGAAAGCTCTTGCTGGTCCTCATCTCCCACTGGTAACCTCTCAAACGAACCACAAACACTTGGGCTCTGAACTTGTTTAGCCTACTAAAACTTCCAACGTACACAGCCTCTCCTGCTCAATCTGGCCAAAATTCACCAATGAAATTGCGAACGTCCAGGGATTGCTCCTACACTAAAGGTGCCAGCCCTGAAAGCTCTTGCTGGTCCTCATCTCCCACTGGTAACCTCTCAAACGAACCACAAACACTTGGGCTCTGAACTTGTTTAGCCTACTAAAACTTCCAACGTACACAGCCTCTCCTGCTCAATCTGGCCAGAGCTCAACACCGAAATTGCGAACGTCCAGGGATTGCTCCTACACTAAAGGTGCCAGCCCTGAAAGCTCTTGCTGGTCCTCATCTCCCACTGGTAACCTCTCAAACGAACCACAAACACTTGGGCTCTGAACTTGTTTAGCCTACTAAAACTTCCAACGTACACAGCCTCTCCTGCTCAATCTGACCAAAATTCACCAACGAAATTGCGAACGTCCAGCGATTGCTCCTACACTAAAGGTGCCAGCCCTGAAAGCTCTTGCTGGTCCTCATCTCCCACTGGTAACCTCTCAAACGAACCACAAACACTTGGGCTCTGAACTTGTTTAGCCTACTAAAACTTCCAACGTACACAGCCTCTCCTGCTCAATCTGGCCAGAGCTCAACACCGACGTTGCGAACGTCCAGGGATTGCTCCTACACTAAAGGTGCCAGCCCTGAAAGCTCTTGCTGGTCCTCATCTCCCACTGGTAACCTCTCAAACGAACCACAAACACTTGGGCTCTGAACTTGTTTAGCCTAATAAAACTTCCAACGTACACAGCCTCTCCTGCTCAATCTGGCCAGAGCTCCACACCGAAATTGCGAACGTCCAGGGATTGCTCCTACACTAAAGGTGCCAGCCCTGAAAGCTCTTGCTGGTCCTCATCTCCCACTGGTAACCTCTCAAACGAACCACAAACACTTGGGCTCTGAACTTGTTTAGCCTACTAAAACTTCCAACGTACACAGCCTCTCCTGCTCAATCTGGCCAGAGCTCAACACCGAAATTGCGAACGTCCAGGGATTGCTCCTACACTAAAGGTGCCAGCCCTGAAAGCTCTTGCTGGTCCTCATCTCCCACTGGTAACCTCTCAAACGAACCACAAACACTTGGGCTCTGAACTTGTTTAGGCTGCTAAAACTTCCAACGTACACAGCCTCTCCTGCTCAATCTCCCAAAATTCACCAACGAAATTGCGAACGTCCAGCGATTGCTCCTACACTAAAGGTGCCAGCCCTGAAAGCTCTTGCTGGTCCTCATCTCCCACTGGTAACCTCTCAAACGAACCACAAACACTTGGGCTCTGAACTTGTTTCGCCTACTAAAACTTCCAACGTACACAGCCTCTCCTGCTCAATCTGGCCAGAGCTCCACACAGAAATTGCGAACGTCCAGCGATTGCTCCTACACTAAAGGTGCCAGCCCTGAAAGCTCTTGCTGGTCCTCATCTCCCACTGGGAACCTCTCAAACGAACCACAAACACTTGGCCTCTGAACTTGTTTAGCCTACTAAAACTTCCAACGTACACAGCCTCTCCTGCTCAATCTGCCCAAACTTCAACATCGAAATTGTGAACGTCCAGGGATTGCTCCTACACTAAAGGTGCCAGCCCTGAAAGCTCTTGCTCGTCCTCATCTCCCACTGGTAACCTCTCAAACGAACCACAAACACTTGGGCTCTGAACTTGTTTAGCCTACTAAAACTTCCAACGTACACAGCCTCTCCTGCTCAATCTGGCCAGAGCTCAACACCGAAATTGCGAACGTCCAGCGATTGCTCCTACACTAAAGGTGCCAGCCCTGAAAGCTCTTGCTGGTCCTCATCTCCCACTGGTATCCTCTCAAACGAACCACAAACACTTGGGCTCTGAACTTGTTTAGGCTGCTAAAACTTCCAACGTACACAGCCTCTCCTGCTCAATCTCCCAAAATTCACCAACGAAATTGCGAACGTCCAGCGATTGCTCCTACACTAAAGGTGCCAGCCCTGAAAGCTCTTGCTGGTCCTCATCTCCCACTGGTAACCTCTCAAACGAACCACAAACACTTGGGCTCTGAACTTGTTTAGCCTACTAAAACTTCCAACGTACACAGCCTCTCCTGCTCAATCTGGTCAGAGCTCAACACCGAAATTGCGAACGTCCAGGGATTGCTCCTACACTAAAGGTGCCAGCCCTGAAAGCTCTTGCTGGTCCTCATCTCCCACTGGTAACCTCTCAAACGAACCACAAACACTTGGGCTCTGAACTTGTTTAGCCTACTAAAACTTCCAACGTACACAGCCTCTCCTGCTCAATCTGGCCAAAATTCAACACCGAAATTGTGAACGTCCAGCGATTGCTCCTACACTAAAGGTGCCAGCCCTGAAAGCTCTTGCTGGTCCTCATCTCCCACTGGTAACCTCTCAAACGAACCACAAACACTTGGGCTCTGAACTTGTTTAGCCTACTAAAACTTCCAACGTACACAGCCTCTCCTGCTCAATCTGGCCAGAGCTCAACACCGACATTGCGAACGTCCAGCGATTGCTCCTACACTAAAGGTGCCAGCCCTGAAAGCTCTTGCTGGTCCTCATCTCCCACTGGTAACCTCTCAAACGAACCACAAACACTTGGCCTCTGAACTTGTTTAGCCTACTAAAACTTCCAACGTACACAGCCTCTCCTGCTCAATCTGCCCAAACTTCAACATCGAAATTGTGAACGTCTAGGGATTGCTCCTACACTAAAGGTGCCAGCCCTGAAAGCTCTTGCTCGTCCTCATCTCCCACTGGTAACCTCTCAAACGAACCACAAACACTTGGGCTCTGAACTTGTTTAGCCTACTAAAACTTCCAACGTACACAGCCTCTCCTGCTCAATCTGGCCAGAGCTCAACACCGAAATTGCGAACGTCCAGCGATTGCTCCTACACTAAAGGTGCCAGCCCTGAAAGCTCTTGCTGGTCCTCATCTCCCACTGGTATCCTCTCAAACGAACCACAAACACTTGGGCTCTGAACTTGTTTAGGCTGCTAAAACTTCCAACGTACACAGCCTCTCCTGCTCAATCTCCCAAAATTCACCAACGAAATTGCGAACGTCCAGCGATTGCTCCTACACTAAAGGTGCCAGCCCTGAAAGCTCTTGCTGGTCCTCATCTCCCACTGGTAACCTCTCAAACGAACCACAAACACTTGGGCTCTGAACTTGTTTAGCCTACTAAAACTTCCAACGTACACAGCCTCTCCTGCTCAATCTGGTCAGAGCTCAACACCGAAATTGCGAACGTCCAGGGATTGCTCCTACACTAAAGGTGCCAGCCCTGAAAGCTCTTGCTGGTCCTCATCTCCCACTGGTAACCTCTCAAACGAACCACAAACACTTGGGCTCTGAACTTGTTTAGCCTACTAAAACTTCCAACGTACACAGCCTCTCCTGCTCAATCTGGCCAAAATTCAACACCGAAATTGTGAACGTCCAGCGATTGCTCCTACACTAAAGGTGCCAGCCCTGAAAGCTCTTGCTGGTCCTCATCTCCCACTGGTAACCTCTCAAACGAACCACAAACACTTGGGCTCTGAACTTGTTTAGCCTACTAAAACTTCCAACGTACACAGCCTCTCCTGCTCAATCTGGCCAGAGCTCAACACCGACATTGCGAACGTCCAGCGATTGCTCCTACACTAAAGGTGCCAGCCCTGAAAGCTCTTGCTGGTCCTCATCTCCCACTGGTAACCTCTCAAACGAACCACAAACACTTGGCCTCTGAACTTGTTTAGCCTACTAAAACTTCCAACGTACACAGCCTCTCCTGCTCAATCTGGCCAGAGCTCAACACCGACATTGCGAACGTCCAGCGATTGCTCCTACACTAAAGGTGCCAGCCCTGAAAGCTCTTGCTGGTCCTCATCTCCCACTGGTAACCTCTCAAACGAACCACAAACACTTGGGCTCTGAACTTGTTTAGCCTACTAAAACTTCCAACGTACACAGCCTCTCCTGCTCAATCTGGCCAAAATTCAACTCCAAAACTGCGAACGTCCAGGGATTGCTCCTACACTAAAGGTGCCAGCCCTGAAAGCTCTTGCTGGTCCTCATCTCCCACTGGTAACCTCTCAAACGAACCACAAACACTTGGGCTCTGAACTTGTTTAGCCTACTAAAACTTCCAACGTACACAGCCTCTCCTGCTCAATCTGGCCAGAGCTCAACACCGAAATTGCGAACGTCCAGGGATTGCTCCTACACTAAAGGTGCCAGCCCTGAAAGCTCTTGCTGGTCCTCATCTCCCACTGGTAACCTCTCAAACGAACCACAAACACTTGGGCTCTGAACTTGTTTAGCCTACTAAAACTTCCAACGTACACAGCCTCTCCTGCTCAATCTGGCCAAAATTCACCAATGAAATTGCGAACGTCCAGGGATTGCTCCTACACTAAAGGTGCCAGCCCTGAAAGCTCTTGCTGGTCCTCATCTCCCACTGGTAACCTCTCAAACGAACCACAAACACTTGGGCTCTGAACTTGTTTAGCCTAATAAAACTTCCAACGTACACAGCCTCTCCTGCTCAATCTGGCCAGAGCTCCACACCGACATTGCGAACGTCCAGCGATTGCTCCTACACTAAAGGTGCCAGCCCTGAAAGCTCTTGCTGGTCCTCATCTCCCACTGGTAACCTCTCAAACGAACCACAAACACTTGGGCTCTGAACTTGTTTAGCCTACTAAAACTTCCAACGTACACAGCCTCTCCTGCTCAATCTGGCCAAAATTCACCAATGAAATTGCGAACGTCCAGGGATTGCTCCTACACTAAAGGTGCCAGCCCTGAAAGCTCTTGCTGGTCCTCATCTCCCACTGGTAACCTCTCAAACGAACCACAAACACTTGGGCTCTGAACTTGTTTAGCCTAACAAAACTTCCAACGTACACAGCCTCTCCTGCTCAATCTGGCCAGAGCTCCACACCGAAATTGCGAACGTCCAGGGATTGCTCCTACACTAAAGGTGCCAGCCCTGAAAGCTCTTGCTGGTCCTCATCTCCCACTGGTAACCTCTCAAACGAACCACAAACACTTGGGCTCTGAACTTGTTTAGCCTAATAAAACTTCCAACGTACACAGCCTCTCCTGCTCAATCTGACCAAAATTCACCAACGAAATTGCGAACGTCCAGCGATTGCTCCTACACTAAAGGTGCCAGCCCTGAAAGCTCTTGCTGGTCCTCATCTCCCACTGGTAACCTCTCAAACGAACCACAAACACTTGGGCTCTGAACTTGTTTAGCCTACTAAAACTTCCAACGTACACAGCCTCTCCTGCTCAATCTGGCCAGAGCTCAACACCGACGTTGCGAACGTCCAGGGATTGCTCCTACACTAAAGGTGCCAGCCCTGAAAGCTCTTGCTGGTCCTCATCTCCCACTGGTAACCTCTCAAACGAACCACAAAAACTTGGGCTCTGAACTTGTTTAGCCTAATAAAACTTCCAACGTACACAGCCTCTCCTGCTCAATCTGGCCAGAGCTCCACACCGAAATTGCGAACGTCCAGGGATTGCTCCTACACTAAAGGTGCCAGCCCTGAAAGCTCTTGCTGGTCCTCATCTCCCACTGGTAACCTCTCAAACGAACCACAAACACTTGGGCTCTGAACTTGTTTAGCCTACTAAAACTTCCAACGTACACAGCCTCTCCTGCTCAATCTGACCAAAATTCACCAACGAAATTGCGAACGTCCAGCGATTGCTCCTACACTAAAGGTGCCAGCCCTGAAAGCTCTTGCTGGTCCTCATCTCCCACTGGTAACCTCTCAAACGAACCACAAACACTTGGGCTCTGAACTTGTTTAGCCTACTAAAACTTCCAACGTACACAGCCTCTCCTGCTCAATCTGGCCAGAGCTCAACACCGACGTTGCGAACGTCCAGGGATTGCTCCTACACTAAAGGTGCCAGCCCTGAAAGCTCTTGCTGGTCCTCATCTCCCACTGGTAACCTCTCAAACGAACCACAAAAACTTGGGCTCTGAACTTGTTTAGCCTAATAAAACTTCCAACGTACACAGCCTCTCCTGCTCAATCTGGCCAGAGCTCCACACCGAAATTGCGAACGTCCAGCGATTGCTCCTACACTAAAGGTGCCAGCCCTGAAAGCTCTTGCTGGTCCTCATCTCCCACTGGTAACCTCTCAAACGAACCACAAACACTTGGGCTCTGAACTTGTTTAGGCTGCTAAAACTTCCAACGTACACAGCCTCTCCTGCTCAATCTCCCAAAATTCACCAACGAAATTGCGAACGTCCAGCGATTGCTCCTACACTAAAGGTGCCAGCCCTGAAAGCTCTTGCTGGTCCTCATCTCCCACTGGTAACCTCTCAAACGAACCACAAACACTTGGGCTCTGAACTTGTTTCGCCTACTAAAACTTCCAACGTACACAGCCTCTCCTGCTCAATCTGGCCAGAGCTCAACACCGAAATTGCGAACGTCCAGCGATTGCTCCTACACTAAAGGTGCCAGCCCTGAAAGCTCTTGCTGGTCCTCATCTCCCACTGGTAACCTCTCAAACGAACCACAAACACTTGGGCTCTGAACTTGTTTAGCCTACTAAAACTTCCAACGTACACAGCCTCTCCTGCTCAATCTGGCCAGAGCTCAACACCGAAATTGCGAACGTCCAGCGATTGCTCCTACACTAAAGGTGCCAGCCCTGAAAGCTCTTGCTGGTCCTCATCTCCCACTGGTAACCTCTCAAACGAACCACAAACACTTGGGCTCTGAACTTGTTTAGCCTACTAAAACTTCCAACGTACACAGCCTCTCCTGCTCAATCTGCCCAGAGCTCAACACCGAAATTGCGAACGTCCAGCGATTGCTCCTACACTAAAGGTGCCAGCCCTGAAAGCTCTTGCTGGTCCTCATCTCCCACTGGTAACCTCTCAAACGAACCACAAACACTTGGGCTCTGAACTTGTTTAGCCTACTAAAACTTCCAACGTACACAGCCTCTCCTGCTCAATCTGGCCAAAATTCACCAATGAAATTGCGAACGTACAGGGATTGCTCCTACACTAAAGGTGCCAGCCCTGAAAGCTCTTGCTGGTCCTCATCTCCCACTGGTAACCTCTCAAACGAACCACAAACACTTGGCCTCTGAACTTGTTTCGCCTACTAAAACTTCCAACGTACACAGCCTCTCCTGCTCAATCTGGCCAGAGCTCAACACCGACATTGCGAACGTCCAGCGATTGCTCCTACACTAAAGGTGCCAGCCCTGAAAGCTCTTGCTGGTCCTCATCTCCCACTGGTAACCTCTCAAACGAACCACAAACACTTGGGCTCTGAACTTGTTTAGCCTACTAAAACTTCCAACGTACACAGCCTCTCCTGCTCAATCTGGCCAGAGCTCAACACCGACATTGCGAACGTCCAGGGATTGCTCCTACACTAAAGGTGCCAGCCCTGAAAGCTCTTGCTGGTCCTCATCTCCCACTGGTAACCTCTCAAACGAACCACAAACACTTGGGCTCTGAACTTGTTTAGCCTACTAAAACTTCCAACGTACACAGCCTCTCCTGCTCAATCTGACCAAAATTCACCAACGAAATTGCGAACGTCCAGCGATTGCTCCTACACTAAAGGTGCCAGCCCTGAAAGCTCTTGCTGGTCCTCATCTCCCACTGGTAACCTCTCAAACGAACCACAAACACTTGGGCTCTGAACTTGTTTAGCCTACTAAAACTTCCAACGTACACAGCCTCTCCTGCTCAATCTGGCCAGAGCTCAACACCGACGTTGCGAACGTCCAGGGATTGCTCCTACACTAAAGGTGCCAGCCCTGAAAGCTCTTGCTGGTCCGCATCTCCCACTGGTAACCTCTCAAACGAACCACAAAAACTTGGGCTCTGAACTTGTTTAGCCTACTAAAACTTCCAACGTACACAGCCTCTCCTGCTCAATCTGGCCAGAGCTCCACACCGAAATTGCGAACGTCCAGGATTGCTCCTACACTAAAGGTGCCAGCCCTGAAAGCTCTTGCTGGTCCTCATCTCCCACTGGTAACCTCTCAAACGAACCACAAACACTTGGGCTCTGAACTTGTTTAGCCTACTAAAACTTCCAACGTACACAGCCTCTCCTGCTCAATCTGGCCAAAATTCAACAACTGAAATTGTGAACGTGCAGGGATTGCTCCTACACTAAAGGTGCCAGCCCTGAAAGCTCTTGCTGGTCCTCATCTCCCACTGGTAACCTCTCAAACGAACCACAAACACTTGGGCTCTGAACTTGTTTAGCCTACTAAAACTTCCAACGTACACAGCCTCTCCTGCTCAATCTGGCCAAAATTCAACACTGAAATTGTGAACGTGCAGGGATTGCTCCTACACTAAAGGTGCCAGCCCTGAAAGCTCTTGCTGGTCCTCATCTCCCACTGGTAACCTCTCAAACGAACCACAAACACTTGGGCTCTGAACTTGTTTAGCCTACTAAAACTTCCAACGTACACAGCCTCTCCTGCTCAATCTGGCCAGAGCTCAACACCGAAATTGCGAACGTCCAGGGATTGCTCCTACACTAAAGGTGCCAGCCCTGAAAGCTCTTGCTGGTCCTCATCTCCCACTGGTAACCTCTCAAACGAACCACAAACACTTGGGCTCTGAACTTGTTTAGCCTACTAAAACTTCCAACGTACACAGCCTCTCCTGCTCAATCTGCCCAGAGCTCAACACCGAAATTGCGAACGTCCAGGGATTGCTCCTACACTAAAGGTGCCAGCCCTGAAAGCTCTTGCTGGTCCTCATCTCCCACTGGGAACCTCTCAAACGAACCACAAACACTTGGGCTCTGAACTTGTTTAGGCACTAAAACTTCCAACGTACACAGCCTCTCCTGCTCAATCTCCCAAAATTCACCAACGAAATTGCGAACGTCCAGCGATTGCTCCTACACTAAAGGTGCCAGCCCTGAAAGCTCTTGCTGGTCCTCATCTCCCACTGGTAACCTCTCAAACGAACCACAAACACTTGGGCTCTGAACTTGTTTAGCCTACTAAAACTTCCAACGTACACAGCCTCTCCTGCTCAATCTGGCCAGAGCTCCACACCGAAATTGCGAACGTCCAGCGATTGCTCCTACACTAAAGGTGCCAGCCCTGAAAGCTCTTGCTGGTCCTCATCTCCCACTGGTAACCTCTCAAATGAACCACAAACACTTGGGCTCTGAACTTGTTTAGCCTACTAAAACTTCCAACGTACACAGCCTCTCCTGCTCAATCTGGCCAAAATTCACCAACGAAATTGCGAACGTCCAGGGATTGCTCCTACACTAAAGGTGCCAGCCCTGAAAGCTCTTGCTGGTCCTCATCTCCCACTGGTAACCTCTCAAACGAACCACAAACACTTGGGCTCTGAACTTGTTTAGCCTAATAAAACTTCCAACGTACACAGCCTCTCCTGCTCAATCTGGCCAGAGCTCCACACCGAAATTGCGAACGTCCAGGGATTGCTCCTACACTAAAGGTGCCAGCCCTGAAAGCTCTTGCTGGTCCTCATCTCCCACTGGTAACCTCTCAAACGAACACAAACACTTGGGCTCTGAACTTGTTTAGCCTAATAAAACTTCCAACGTACACAGCCTCTCCTGCTCAATCTGACCAAAATTCACCAACGAAATTGCGAACGTCCAGCGATTGCTCCTACACTAAAGGTGCCAGCCCTGAAAGCTCTTGCTGGTCCTCATCTCCCACTGGTAACCTCTCAAACGAACCACAAACACTTGGGCTCTGAACTTGTTTAGCCTACTAAAACTTCCAACGTACACAGCCTCTCCTGCTCAATCTGGCCAGAGCTCAACACCGACGTTGCGAACGTCCAGGGATTGCTCCTACACTAAAGGTGCCAGCCCTGAAAGCTCTTGCTGGTCCTCATCTCCCACTGGTAACCTCTCAAACGAACCACAAAAACTTGGGCTCTGAACTTGTTTAGCCTACTAAAACTTCCAACGTACACAGCCTCTCCTGCTCAATCTGGCCAGAGCTCCACACCGAAATTGCGAACGTCCAGGGATTGCTCCTACACTAAAGGTGCCAGCCCTGAAAGCTCTTGCTGGTCCTCATCTCCCACTGGTAACCTCTCAAACGAACCACAAACACTTGGGCTCTGAACTTGTTTAGCCTACTAAAACTTTCAACGTACACAGCCTCTCCTGCTCAATCTGACCAAAATTCACCAACGAAATTGCGAACGTCCAGCGATTGCTCCTACACTAAAGGTGCCAGCCCTGAAAGCTCTTGCTGGTCCTCATCTCCCACTGGTAACCTCTCAAACGAACCACAAACACTTGGGCTCTGAACTTGTTTAGCCTACTAAAACTTCCAACGTACACAGCCTCTCCTGCTCAATCTGGCCAGAGCTCAACACCGACGTTGCGAACGTCCAGGGATTGCTCCTACACTAAAGGTGCCAGCCCTGAAAGCTCTTGCTGGTCCTCATCTCCCACTGGTAACCTCTCAAACGAACCACAAAAACTTGGGCTCTGAACTTGTTTAGCCTAATAAAACTTCCAACGTACACAGCCTCTCCTGCTCAATCTGGCCAGAGCTCCACACCGAAATTGCGAACGTCCAGGGATTGCTCCTACACTAAAGGTGCCAGCCCTGAAAGCTCTTGCTGGTCCTCATCTCCCACTGGTAACCTCTCAAACGAACCACAAACACTTGGGCTCTGAACTTGTTTAGCCTACTAAAACTTCCAACGTACACAGCCTCTCCTGCTCAATCTGGCCAAAATTCAACACTGAAATTGTGAACGTGCAGGGATTGCTCCTACACTAAAGGTGCCAGCCCTGAAAGCTCTTGCTGGTCCTCATCTCCCACTGGTAACCTCTCAAACGAACCACAAACACTTGGGCTCTGAACTTGTTTAGCCTACTAAAACTTCCAACGTACACAGCCTCTCCTGCTCAATCTGGCCAGAGCTCAACACCGAAATTGCGAACGTCCAGGGATTGCTCCTACACTAAAGGTGCCAGCCCTGAAAGCTCTTGCTGGTCCTCATCTCCCACTGGTAACCTCTCAAACGAACCACAAACACTTGGGCTCTGAACTTGTTTAGGCTGCTAAAACTTCCAACGTACACAGCCTCTCCTGCTCAATCTCCCAAAATTCACCAACGAAATTGCGAACGTCCAGCGATTGCTCCTACACTAAAGGTGCCAGCCCTGAAAGCTCTTGCTGGTCCTCATCTCCCACTGGTAACCTCTCAAACGAACCACAAACACTTGGGCTCTGAACTTGTTTCGCCTACTAAAACTTCCAACGTACACAGCCTCTCCTGCTCAATCTGGCCAGAGCTCAACACCGAAATTGCGAACGTCCAGCGATTGCTCCTACACTAAAGGTGCCAGCCCTGAAAGCTCTTGCTGGTCCTCATCTCCCACTGGTAACCTCTCAAACGAACCACAAACACTTGGGCTCTGAACTTGTTTAGCCTACTAAAACTTCCAACGTACACAGCCTCTCA
>NW_026776926.1:0-58341 GCF_030936135.1 Gavia stellata
TGCTCAACACCGAAAATGCGAACGTCCGGCGATTGCTCCTACACTAAAGGTGCCAGCCCCTGAAAACTCTTGCTGGTCCTCATCTCCCACTGGTAACCTCTCAAACGAACCACAAACACTTGGGCTCTGAACTTGTTTAGCCTACGAAAACTTCCAACGTACACAGCCTCTCCTGCTCAATCTGGCCAGAGCTCAACACCGAAATTGCAAACGTCCAGCGATTGTTCCTACACTAAAGGTGCCAGCCCTGAAAGCTCTTGCTGCTCCTCATCTCCCACTGGTAACCTCTCAAACGAACCACAAACACCTTGCACTCTGAACTTGTTTAGCCTACGAAAACTTCCAACGTACACAGCCTCTCCTGCTCAATCTGCCCGAAATTCAACACCGAAATTGCCAACGTCCGGCGATTGCTCTACACTAAAGGTGCAGCCCTGAAAGCTCTTGCTGCTCCTCATCTCCCACTGGTAACCTCTCAACGAACCACAAACACTTGGGCTCTGACTTGTTTAGCCTACTAAAACTTCCAACGTACACAGCCTCTCCTGCTCAATCTGGGCCACAGCTCAACACCGAAATTGCGAACGTCCAGCGATTGCTCCTACACTAAGGTGCCAGCCCTGAAAGCTCTTGCTGGTCCTCATCTCCCACTGGTAACCTCTCAAACGAACCACAAACACTTGGGCTCTGAACTTGTTTAGCCCTACTAAAACTTCCAACGTACACTGCCTCTCCTGCTCAATCTGCCAGAGCTCAACACCGAAATTGCGAACGTCCAGCGATTGCTCCTACACTAAAGGTGCCAGCCCTGAAAGCTCTTGCTGGTCCTCATCTCCCACTGGTAACCTCTCAAACGAACCACAAAAACACTTGCGCTCTGAACTTGTTTAGCCTACGAAAACTTCCAACGTACACAGCCTCTCCTGCTCAATCTGCCCGAATTCAACACCTAATTGCGAACGTCCGGCGATTGCTCTACACTAAAGGTGCCAGCCTGAAAGCTCTTGCTGGTCCTCATCTCCCACTGGTAACCTCTCAAACGAACCACAAACACTTGGCTCTGAACTTGTTTAGCCTACGAAAACTTCCAACGTACACAGCCTCTCCTGCTCAATCTGGCCAGAGCTCAACACCGAAAATGCGAACGTCCGGCGATTGCTCCTACACTAAAGGTGCCAGCCCTGAAAGCTCTTGCTGCTCCTCATCTCACCACTGGTAACCTCTCAAACGAACCACAACACTTGGGCTCTGAACTTGTTTAGCATACGAAAACTTCCAACGTACACAGCCTCTCCTGCTCAATCTGGCCAGAGCTCAACACCGAAATTGCCAACGTCCAGCGATTGCTCCTACACTAAAGGTGCCAGCCCTGAAAGCTCTTGCTGGTCCTCATCTCCCACTGGTAACCTCTCAAACGAACACAAACACTTGCGCTCTGAACTTGTTTAGCCTACTAAAACTTCCAACGTATACAGCCTCTCCTGCTCAATCTGCCCGAAATTCAACATCGAAATTGCCAACGTCCGGTGATTGCCTCCTACACTAAAGGTGCAGCCCTGAAAGCTCTTGCTGGTCCTCATCTCCCACTGGTAACCTCTCAAACGAACCACAAACACTTGCGCTCTGAACTTGTTTAGACCTACGAAAACTTCCAACGTACACAGCCTCTCCTGCTCAATCTGCCCGAAATTCAACACCTAAATTGCGAACGTCCGGCGATTGCTCCTACACTAAAGGTGCCAGCCTGAAAGCTCTTGCTGGTCCTCATCTCCCACTGGTAACCTCTCAAACGAACCACAAACACTTGCGCTCTGAACTTGTTTAGCCTACTAAAACTTCCAACGTACACAGCCTCTCCTGCTCAATCTGGCCAGAGCTCAACACCGAAATTGCGAACGTCAGCGATTGCTCCTACACTAAAGGTGCCAGCCCTGAAAGCTCTTGCTGCTCCTCATCTCCCACTGGTAACCTCTCAAACGAACCACAAACACTTGGGCTCTGAACTTGTTTAGCCTACGAAAACTTCCAAACGTACACAGCCTCTCCTGCTCAATCTGCCCGAAATTCAACACCTAAATTGCGAACGTCCGGCGATTGCTCCTACACTAAAGGTGCCAGCCCTGAAAGCTCTTGCTGGTCCTCATCTCCCACTGGTAACCTCTCAAACGAACCACAAACACTTGGCCTCTGAACTTGTTTAGCCTACGAAAACTTCCAACGTACACAGCCTCTCCTGCTCAATCTGGCCAGAGCTCAACACCGAGAAAATGCGAACGTCCGGCGATTGCTCCTACACTAAAGGTGCCAGCCCTGAAAGCTCTTGCTGGTCCTCATCTCCCACTGGTAACCTCTCAAACGAACACAAACACTTGGGCTCTGAACTTGTTTAGCCTACGAAAACTTCCAACGTACACAGCCTCTCCTGCTCAATCTGCCGAAATTCAACACCGAAATTGCCAACGTCCGGCGATTGCTCCTACACTAAAGGTGCCAGCCCTGAAAGCTCTTGCTGCTCCTCATCTCCCACTGGTAACCTCTCAAACGAACCACAAACACTTGGGCTCTGAACTTGTTTAGCCTACGAAAACTTCCAACGTACACAGCCTCTCCTGCTCAATCTGGCCAGAGCTCAACACCGAAATTGCGAACGTCCAGCGATTGCTCCTACACTAAAGGTGCCAGCCCTGAAAGCTCTTGCTGGTCCTCATCTCCCACTGGTAACCTCTCAAACGAACCACAAACACTTGGGCTCTGAACTTGTTTAGCCTACGAAAACTTCCAACGTACACAGCCTCTCCTGCTCAATCTGGTCAGAGCTCAACACCGAAATTGCGAACGTCCGGCGATTGCTCCTACACTAAAGGTGCCAGCCCTGAAAACTCTTGCTGCTCCTCATCTCCCACTGGTAACCTCTCAAACGAACCACAAACACTTGGGCTCTGAACTTGTTTAGCCTACGAAAACTTCCAACGTACACAGCCTCTCCTGCTCAATCTGGCCCAGAGCTCAACACCGAAATTGCCCAACGTCCAGCGATTGCTCCTACACTAAAGGTGCCAAGCCCTGAAAGCTCTTGCTGGTCCTCATCTCCCACTGGTAACCTCTCAAACGAACCACAAACACTTGGGCTCTGAACTTGTTTAGCCTACGAAAACTTCCAACGTACACAGCCTCTCCTGCTCAATCTGGTCAGAGCTCAACACCGAAATTGCGAACGTCCGGCGATTGCTCCTACACTAAAGGTGCCAGCCCTGAAAGCTCTTGCTGGTCCTCATCTCCCACTGGTAACCTCTCAAACGAACCACAAACACTTACGCTCTGAACTTGTTTAGCCTACTAAAACTTCCAACATACACAGCCTCTCCTGCTCAATCTGCCCGAAATTCAACACCGAAATTGCCAACGTCCGGCGATTGCTCCTACACTAAAGGTGCCAGCCCTGAAAGCTCTTGCTGGTCTCATCTCCCACTGGTAACCTCTCCAACGAACCACAAACACTTGGGCTCTGAACTTGTTTAGCCTACGAAAACTTCCAACGTACACAGCCTCATCCTGCTCAATCTGCCCGAAATTCAACACCGAAATTGCGAACGTCCGGCGATTGCTCCTACACTAAAGGTGCCAGCCCTGAAAGCTCTTGCTGGTCCTCATCTCCCACTGGTAACCTCTCAAACGAACCACAAACACTTGGCATCTGAACTTGTTTAGCCTACGAAAACTTCCAACGTACACAGCCTCTCCTGCTCAATCTGGCCAGAGCTCAACACCGAAATTGCGAACGATCCAGCGATTGCTCCTACACTAAAGGTGCCAGCCCTGAAAGCTCTTGCTGCTCCTCATCTCCCACTGGTAACCTCTCAAACGAACCACAAACACTTGCGCTCTGAACTTGTTTAGCCTACTAAAACTTCCAACGTACACAGCCTCTCATGCTCAATCTGCCCGAAATTCAACACCGAAATTGCCAACGTCCGGCGATTGCTCCTACACTAAAGGTGCCAGCCCTGAAAGCTCTTGCTGGTCCTCATCTCCCACTGGTAACCTCTCAAACGAACCACAAACACTTGCGCTCTGAACTTGTTTAGCCTACGAAAACTTCCAACGTACACAGCCTCTCCTGCTCAATCTGGCCAGAGCTCAACACCGAAAATGCGAACGTCCGGCGATTGCTCCTACACTAAAGGTGCCAGCCCTGAAAGCTCTTGCTGCTCCTCATCTCCCACTGGTAACCTCTCAAACGAACCACAAACACTTGCGCTCTGAACTTGTTTAGCCTACTAAAACTTCCAACGTACACAGCCTCTCCTGCTCAATCTGGCCAGAGCTCAACAGCGAAATTGCGAACGTCCAGCGATTGCTCCTACACTAAAGGTGCCAGCCCTGAAAGCTCTTGCTGCTCCTCATCTCCCACTGGTAACCTCTCAAACGAACCACAAACACTTGGGCTCTGAACTTGTTAGCCTACGAAAACTTCAACGTACACAGCCTCTCCTGCTCAATCTGCCCGAAATTCAACACCTAAATTGCGAACGTCCGGCGATTGCTCCTACACTAAAGGTGCCAGCCCTGAAAGCTCTTGCTGGTCCTCATCTCCCACTGGTAACCTCTCAAACGAACCACAAACACTTGGGCTCTGAACTTGTTTAGCCTACGAAAACTTCCAACGTACACAGCCTCTCCTGCTCAATCTGGCCAGAGCTCAACACCGAAAATGCGAACGTCCGGCGATTGCTCCTACACTAAAGGTGCCAGCCCTGAAAGCTCTTGCTGGTCCTCATCTCCCACTGGTAACCTCTCAAACGAACCACAAACACTTGGGCTCTGAACTTGTTTAGCCTACGAAAACTTCCAACGTACACAGCCTCTCCTGCTCAATCTGGCCAGAGCTCAACACCGAAATTGCGAACGTCCAGCGATTGCTCCTACACTAAAGGTGCCAGCCCTGAAAGCTCTTGCTGCTCCTCATCTCCCACTGGTAACCTCTCAAACGAACCACAAACACTTGCGCTCTGAACTTGTTTAGCCTACTAAAACTTCCAACGTATACAGCCTCTCCTGCTCAATCTGCCCGAAATTCAACATCGAAATTGCCAACGTCCGGCGATTGCTCCTACACTAAAGGTGCCAGCCCTGAAAGCTCTTGCTGGTCCTCATCTCCCACTGGTAACCTCTCAAACGAACCACAAACACTTGCGCTCTGACTTGTTTAGCCTACGAAAACTTCCAACGTACACAGCCTCTCCCTGCTCAATCTGCCCGAAATTCAACACCTAAATTGCGAACGTCCGGCGATTGCTCCTACACTAAAGGTGCCAGCCCTGAAAGCTCTTGCTGCTCCTCATCTCCACTGGTAACCTCTCAAACGAACCACAAACACTTGGGCTCTGAACTTGTTTAGCCTACTAAAACTTCCAACGTACACAGCCTCTCCTGCTTAATCTGGCCAGAGCTCAACACCGAAATTGCAACGTCCAGCGATTGCTCCTACACTAAAGGTGCCAGCCCTGAAGCTCTTGCTGGTCCTCATCTCCCACTGGTAACCTCTCAAACGAACCACAAACACTTGCGCTCTGAACTTGTTTAGCCTACTAAAACTTCCAACGTATACATCCTCTCCTGCTCAATCTGCCCGAAATTCAACATCGAAATTGCCAACGTCCGGCAATTGCTCCTACACTAAAGGTGCCAGCCCTGAAAGCTCTTGCTGCTCCTCATCTCCCACTGGTAACCTCTCAAACGAACCACAAACACTTGGGCTCTGAACTTGTTTAGCCTACTAAAACTTCCAACGTACACAGCCTCTCCTGCTCAATCTGGCCAGAGCTGAACACCGAAATTGCGAACGTCCGGCGATTGCTCCTACACTAAAGTGCCAGCCCTGAAAGCTCTTGCTGCTCCTCATCTCCCACTGGTAACCTCTCAAACGAACCACAAACACTTGGGCTCTGAACTTGTTTAGCCTACGAAAACTTCCAACGTACACAGCCTCTCCTGCTCAATCTGGCCAGAGCTCAACACCGAAATTGCCAACGTCCAGCGATTGCTCCTACACTAAAGGTGCCAGCCCTGAAAGCTCTTGCTGTGCTCCTCATCTCCCACTGGTAACCTCTCAAACGAACCACAAACACTTGGGCTCTGAACTTGTTTAGCCTACGAAAACTTCCAACGTACACAGCCTCTCCTGCTCAATCTGCCCGAAATTCAACACCTAAATTGCGAACGTCCGGCGATTGCTCCTACACTAAAGGTGCCAGCCTGAAAGCTCTTGCTGCTCCTCATCTCCCACTGGTAACCTCTCAAACGAACCACAAACACTTGGGCTCTGAACTTGTTTAGCCTACGAAAACTTCCAACGTACACAGCCTCTCCTGCTCAATCTGGCCAGAGCTCAACACCGAAATTGCGAACGTCCAGCGATTGCTCCTACACTAAGGTGCCAGCCCTGAAAGCTCTTGCTGCTCCTCATCTCCCACTGGTAACCTCTCAAATGAACCACAAACACTTGCGCTCTGAACTTGTTTAGCATACGAAAACTTCCAACGTACACAGCCTCTCCTGCTCAATCTGCCCGAAATTCAACAACGAAATTGCCAACGTCCGGCGATTGCTCCTACACTAAAGGTGCCAGCCCTGAAAGCTCTTGCTGCTCCTCATCTCCCACTGGTAACCTCTCAAACGAACCACAAACACTTGCACTCTGAACTTGTTTAGCCTACGAAAACTTCAACGTACACAGCCTCTCCTGCTCAATCTGGCCAGAGCTCAACACCGAAAATGCGAACGTCCGGCGATTGCTCCTACACTAAAGGTGCCAGCCCTGAAAGCTCTTGCTGGTCCTCATCTCCCACTGGTAACCTCTCAAACGAACCACAACACTTGGGCTCTGAACTTGTTTAGCCTACGAAAACTTCCAACGTACACAGCCTCTCCTGCTCAATCTGCCCGAAATTCAACACCGAAATTGCGAACGTCCGGCGATTGCTCCTACACTAAAGGTGCCAACCCTGAAAGCTCTTGCTGGTCCTCATCTCCCACTGGTAACCTCTCAAACGAACCACAAACACTTGCGCTCTGAACTTGTTTAGCCTACGAAAACTTCCAACGTACACAGCCTCTCCTGCTCAATCTGGCCAGAGCTCAACACCGAAATTGCGAACGTCCAGCGATTGCTCCTACACTAAAGGTGCCAGCCCTGAAAGCTCTTGCTGCTCCTCATCTCCCACTGGTAACCTCTCAAACGAACCACAAACACTTGCGCTCTGAACTTGTTTAGCCTACGAAAACTTCCAACGTACACAGCCTCTCCTGCTCAATCTGGCCAGAGCTCAACACCGAAATTGCGAACGTCCAGCGATTGCTCCTACACTAAAGGTGCCAGCCCTGAAAGCTCTTGCTGGTCCTCATCTCCCACTGGTAACCTCTCAAACGAACCACAAACACTTGGGCTCTGAACTTGTTTAGCCTACGAAAACTTCCATCAGTACACAGCCTCTCCTGCTCAATCTGCCCGAAATTCAACACCTAAATTGCCAACGTCCGGCGATTGCTCCTACACTAAAGGTGCCAGCCCTGAAAGCTCTTGCTGGTCCTCATCTCCCACTGGTAACCTCTCCAACGAACCACAAACACTTGGCCTCTGAACTTGTTTAGCCTACGAAAACTTCCAACGTACACAGCCTCTCCTGCTCAATCTGGCCAGAGCTCAACACTGAAAATGCGAACGTCCGGCGATTGCTCCTACACTAAAGGTGCCAGCCCTGAAAGCTCTTGCTGGTCCTCATCTCCCACTGGTAACCTCTCAAACGAACCACAAACACTTGGGCTCTGAACTTGTTTAGCCTACGAAAAACTTCCAACGTACACAGCCTCTCCTGCTCAATCTGCCCGAAATTCAACACCGAAATTGCCAACGTCCGGCGATTGCTCCTACACTAAAGGTGCCAGCCCTGAAAGCTCTTGCTGCTCCTCATCTCCCACTGGTAACCTCTCAAACGAACCACAAACACTTGGGCTCTGAACTTGTTTAGCCTACTAAAACTTCCAACGTACACAGCCCTCTCCTGCTCAATCTGGCCAGAGCTCAACACCGAAATTGCGAACGTCCAGCGATTGCTCCTACACTAAAGGTGCCAGCCCTGAAAGCTCTTGCTGGTCCTCATCTCCCACTGGTAACCTCTCAACCGAACCACAAACACTTGGGCTCTGAACTTGTTTAGCCTACGAAAACTTCCAACGTACACAGCCTCTCCTGCTCAATCTGGTCAGAGCTCAACACCGAAATTGCGAACGTCCGGCGATTGCTCCTACACTAAAGGTGCCAGCCCTGAAAACTCTTGCTGCTCCTCATCTCCCACTGGTAACCTCTCAAACGAACCACAAACACTTGGGCTCTGACTTGTTTAGCCTACGAAAACTTCCAACGTACACAGCCTCTCCTGCTCAATCTGGCCAGAGCTCAACACCGAAATTGCGAACGTCCAGCGATTGCTCCTACACTAAAGGTGCCAGCCCTGAAGGCTCTTGCTGGTCCTCATCTCCCCACTGGTAACCTCTCAAACGAACCACAAACACTTACGCTCTGAACTTGTTTAGCCTACGAAAACTTCCAACATACACAGCCTCTCCTGCTCAATCTGCCCGAAATTCAACACCGAAATTGCCAACGTCCGGCGATTGCTCCTACACTAAAGGTGCCAGCCCTGAAAGCTCTTGCTGGTCCTCATCTCCCACTGGTAACCTCTCCAACGAACCACAAACACTTGGGCTCTGAACTTGTTTAGCCTACGAAAACTTCCAAACGTACACAGCCTCTCCTGCTCAATCTGCCCTAAATTCAACACCGAAATTGCGAACGTCGGCGATTGCTCCTACACTAAAGGTGCCAGCCCTGAAAGCTCTTGCTGCTCCTCATCTCCCACTGGTAACCTCTCAAACGAACCACAAACACTTGGGCTCTGAACTTGTTTAGCCTACGAAAACTTCCAACGTACACAGCCTCTCCTGCTCAATCTGGCCAGAGCTCAACACCGAAATTGCGAACGTCCAGCGATTGCTCCTACACTAAAGGTGCCAGCCCTGAAAGCTCTTGCTGGTCCTCATCTCCACTGGTAACCTCTCAACGAACACACAAACACTTGCGCTCTGAACTTGTTTATGCCTACGAAAACTTCCAACGTACACAGCCTCTCATGCTCAATCTGCCCGAAATTCAACACCGAAATTGCCAACGTCCGGCGATTGCTCCTACACTAAAGGTGCCAGCCCTGAAAGCTCTTGCTGGTCCTCATCTCCCACTGGTAACCTCTCAAACGAACCACAAACACTTGCGCTCTGAACTTGTTTAGCCTACGAAAACTTCCAACGTACACAGCCTCTCCTGCTCAATCTGGCCAGAGCTCAACACCGAAAATGCGAACGTCCGGCGATTGCTCCTACACTAAAGGTGCCAGCCCTGAAAGCTCTTGCTGCTCCTCATCTCCCACTGGTAACCTCTCAAACGAACCACAAACACTTGGGCTCTGAACTTGTTTAGCCTACGAAAACTTCCAACGTACACAGCCTCTCCTGCTCAATCTGGCCAGAGCTCAACACCGAAATTGCGAACGTCCAGCGATGCTCCTACACTAAAGGTGCCAGCCCTGAAAGCTCTTGCTGCTCCTCATCTCCCACTGGTAACCTCTCAACGAACCACAAACACTTGCGCTCTGAACTTGTTTAGCCTACTAAAACTTCCAACGTATACAGCCTCTCCTGCTCAATCTGCCCGAAATTCAACATCGAAATTGCCAACGTCCGGCGATTGCCCCTACACTAAAGGTGCCAGCCCTGAAAGCTCTTGCTGGTCCTCATCTCCCACTGGTAACCTCTCAAACGAACCACAAACACTTGGGCTCTGAACTTGTTTAGCCTACTAAAACTTCCAACGTACACAGCCTCTCCTGCTCAATCTGGCCAGAGCTGAACACCGAAATTGCGAACGTCCGGCGATTGCTCCTACACTAAAGGTGCCAGCCCTGAAAGCTCTTGCTGGTCCTCATCTCCCACTGGTAACCTCTCAAACGAACCACAAACACTTGGGCTCTGAACTTGTTTAGCCTACGAAAACTTCCAACGTACACAGCCTCTCCTGCTCAATCTGGCCAGAGCTCAACACCGAAATTGCCAACGTCCAGCGATTGCTCCTACACTAAAGGTGCCAGCCCTGAAAGCTCTTGCTGCTCCTCATCTCCCACTGGTAACCTCTCAAACGAACCACAAACACTTTGGGCTCTGAACTTGTTTAGCCTACGAAAACTTCCAACGTACACAGCCTCTCCTGCTCAATCTGCCCGAAATTCAACACCGAAATTGCGAACGTCCGGCGATTGCTCCTACACTAAAGGTGCCAGCCCTGAAAGCTCTTGCTGCTCCTCATCTCCCACTGGTAACCTCTCAAACGAACCACAAACACTTGCGCTCTGAACTTGTTTAGCCTACTAAAACTTCCAACGTACACAGCCTCTCCTGCTCAATCTGGCCAGAGCTCAACACCGAAATTGCGAACGTCCAGCGATTGCTCCTACACTAAAGGTGCCAGCCCTGAAAGCTCTTGCTGCTCCTCATCTCCCACTGGTAACCTCTCAAACGAACCACAAACACTTGGCCTCTGAACTTGTTTAGCCTACGAAAACTTCCAACGTACACAGCCTCTCCTGCTCAATCAGCCAGAGCTCAACACCGAAATTGCCAACGTCCAGCGATTGCTCCTACACTAAAGGTGCCAGCCCTGAAAGCTCTTGCTGGTCCTCATCTCCCACTGGTAACCTCTCAAAACGAACCACAAACACTTGCGCTCTGAACTTTTTTAGCCTACTAAAACTTCCAACGTATACATCCTCTCCTGCTCAATCTGCCCGAAATTCAACATCGAAATTGCCAACGTCCGGCAATTGCTCCTACACTAAAGGTGCCAGCCCTGAAAGCTCTTGCTGCTCCTCATCTCCACTGGTAACCTCTCAAACGAACCACAAACACTTGGGCTCTGAACTTGTTTAGCCTACTAAAACTTCCAACGTACACAGCCTCTCCTGCTCAATCTGGCCAGAGCTGATCATCGAAATTGCGAACGTCCGGCGATTGCTCCTACACTAAAGGTGCCAGCCCTGAAAGCTCTTGCTGGTCCTCATCTCCCACTGGTAACCTCTCAAACGAACCACAAACACTTGGGCTCTGAACTTGTTTAGCCTACGAAAACTTCCAACGTACACAGCCTCTCCTGCTCAATCTGGCCAGAGCTCAACACCGAAATTGCCAACGTCCAGCGATTGCTCCTACACTAAAGGTGCCAGCCCTGAAAGCTCTTGCTGGTCCTCATCTCCCACTGGTAACCTCTCAAACGAACCACAAACACGTGGGCTCTGAACTTGTTTAGCCTACGAAAACTTCCAACGTACACAGCCTCTCCTGCTCAATCTGCCCGAAATTCAACACCTAAATTGCGAACGTCCGGCGATTGCTCCTACACTAAAGGTGCCAGCCTGAAAGCTCTTGCTGCTCCTCATCTCCCACTGGTAACCTCTCAAACGAACCACAAACACTTGGGCTCTGAAACTTGTTTAGCCTACGAAAACTTCCAACGTACACAGCCTCTCCTGCTCAATCTGGCCAGAGCTCAACACCGAAATTGCGAACGTCCAGCGATTGCTCCTACACTAAAGGTGCCAGCCCTGAAAGCTCTTGCTGGTCCTCATCTCCCACTGGTAACCTCTCAAATGAACCACAAACACTTGCGCTCTGAACTTGTTTAGCATACGAAAACTTCCAACGTACACAGCCTCTCCTGCTCAATCTGCCCGAAATTCAACAACGAAATTGCCAACGTCCGGCGATTGCTCCTACACTAAAGGTGCCAGCCCTGAAAGCTCTTGCTGCTCCTCATCTCCCACTGGTAACCTCTCAAACGAACCACAAACACTTGCACTCTGAACTTGTTTAGCCTACGAAAACTTCCAACGTACACAGCCTCTCCTGCTCAATCTGGCCAGAGCTCAACACCGAAAATGCGAACGTCCAGCGATTGCTCCTACACTAAAGGTGCCAGCCCTGAAAGCTCTTGCTGCTCCTCATCTCCCACTGGTAACCTCTCAAACGAAACCACAAACACTTGCGCTCTGAACTTGTTTAGCCTACGAAAACTTCCAACGTACACAGCCTCTCCTGCTCAATCTGCCCGAAATTCAACACCGAAATTGCGAACGTCCGGCGATTGCTCCTACACTAAAGGTGCCAGCCCTGAAAGCTCTTGCTGCTCCTCATCTCCCACTGGTAACCTCTCAACGAACCACAAACACTTGCGCTCTGAACTTGTTTAGCCTACTAAAACTTCCAACGTACACAGCCTCTCCTGCTCAATCTGCCCGAAATTCAACACCTAAATTGCGAACGTCCAGCGATTGCTCCTACACTAAAGGTGCCAGCCCTGAAAGCTCTTGCTGCTCCTCATCTCCCACTGGTAACCTCTCAAACGAACCACAAACACTTGGGCTCTGAACTTGTTTAGCCTACGAAAACTTCCAACGTACACAGCCTCTCCTGCTCAATCTGGCCAGAGCTCAACACCGAAATTGCGAACGTCCAGCGATTGCTCCTACACTAAAGGTGCCAGCCCTGAAAGCTCTTGCTGCTCCTCATCTCCCACTGGTAACCTCTCAAACGAACCACAAACACTTGGGCTCTGAACTTGTTTAGCCTACGAAAACTTCCAACGTACACAGCCTCTCCTGCTCAATCTGCCCGGAATTCAACACCTAAATTGCGAACGTCCGGCGATTGCTCCTACACTAAAGGTGCCAGCCCTGAAAGCTCTTGCTGCTCCTCATCTCCACTGGTAACCTCTCAAACGAACCACAAACACTTGGCTCTGAACTTGTTTAGCCTACGAAAACTTCCAACGTACACAGCCTCTCCTGCTCAATCTAGCCAGAGCTCAACACCGAAAATGCGAACGTCCGGCGATTGCTCCTACACTAAAGGTGCCAGCCCTGAAAGCTCTTGCTGGTCCTCATCTCCCACTGGTAACCTCTCAAACGAACCACAAACACTTGGGCTCTGAACTTGTTTAGCCTACGAAAACTTCCAACGTACACAGCCTCTCCTGCTCAATCTGGTCAGAGCTCAACACCGAAATTGCGAACGTCCGGCGATTGCTCCTACACTAAAGGTGCCAGCCCTGAAAACTCTTGCTGCTCCTCATCTCCCACTGGTAACCTCTCAAACGAACCACAAACACTTGGGCTCTGAACTTGTTTAGCCTACGAAAACTTCCAACGTACACAGCCTCTCCTGCTCAATCTGGCCAGAGCTCAACACCGAAATTGCGAACGTCCAGCGATTGCTCCTACACTAAAGGTGCCAGCCCTGAAAGCTCTTGCTGCTCCTCATCTCCCACTGGTAACCTCTCAAACGAACCACAAACACTTGGGCTCTGAACTTGTTTAGCCTACTAAAACTTCCAACGTACACTCCCTCTCCTGCTCAATCTGCCCGAAATTCAACACCGAAATTGCCAACGTCCGGCGATTGCTCCTACACTAAAGGTGCCAGCCCTGAAAGCTCTTGCTGGTCCTCATCTCCCCACTGGTAACCTCTCCAACGAACCACAAACACTTGGGCTCTGAACTTGTTTAGCCTACGAAAACTTCCAACGTACACAGCCTCTCCTGCTCAATCTGCCCGAAATTCAACACCGAAATTGCGAACGTCCGGCGATTGCTCCTACACTAAAGGTGCCAGCCCTGAAAGCTCTTGCTGGTCCTCATCTCCCACTGGTAACCTCTCAAACGAACCACAAACACTTGGGCTCTGAACTTGTTTAGCCTACGAAAACTTCCAACGTACACAGCCTCTCCTGCTCCAATCTGCCAGAGCTCAACACCGAAATTGCGAACGTCCAGCGATTGCTCCTACACTAAAGGTGCCAGCCCTGAAAGCTCTTGCTGGTCCTCATCTCCCACTGGTAACCTCTCAAACGAACCACAAACACTTGCGCTCTGAACTTGTTTAGCCTACGAAAACTTCCAACGTACACAGCCTCTCATGCTCAATCTGCCCGAAATTCAACACCGAAATTGCCAACGTCCGGCGATTGCTCCTACACTAAAGGTGCCAGCCCTGAAAGCTCTTGCTGGTCCTCATCTCCCACTGGTAACCTCTCAAACGAACCACAAACACTTGCGCTCTGAACTTGTTTAGCCTACGAAAACTTCCAACGTACACAGCCTCTCCTGCTCAATCTGGCCAGAGCTCAACACCGAAAATGCGAACGTCCGGCGATTGCTCCTACACTAAAGGTGCCAGCCCTGAAAGCTCTTGCTGCTCCTCATCTCCCACTGGTAACCTCTCAAACGAACCACAAACACTTGGGCTCTGAACTTGTTTAGCCTACTAAAACTTCCAACGTACACAGCCTCTCCTGCTCAATCTGGCCAGAGCTCATCAGCGAAATTGCGACGTCCAGCGATTGCTCCTACACTAAAGGTGCCAGCCCTGAAAGCTCTTGCTGCTCCTCATCTCCCACTGGTAACCTCTCAAACGAACCACAAACACTTGGGCTCTGAACTTGTTTAGCCTACGAAAACTTCCAACGTACACAGCCTCTCCTGCTCAATCTGGCCAGAGCTCAACACCGAAATTGCGAACGTCCAGCGATTGCTCCTACACTAAAGGTGCCAGCCCTGAAAGCTCTTGCTGGTCCTCATCTCCCACTGGTAACCTCTCAAACGAACCACAAACACTTGCGCTCTGAACTTGTTTAGCCTACGAAAACTTCCAACGTACACAGCCTCTCCTGCTCAATCTGCCCGAAATTCAACACCTAAATTGCGAACGTCCGGCGATTGCTCCTACACTAAAGGTGCCAGCCCTGAAAGCTCTTGCTGCTCCTCATCTCCCACTGGTAACCTCTCAAACGAACCACAAACACTTGCGCTCTGAACTTGTTTAGCCTACTAAAACTTCCAACGTATACAGCCTCTCCTGCTCAATCTGCCCGAAATTCAACATCGAAATTGCCAACGTCCGGCGATTGCTCCTACACTAAAGGTGCCAGCCCTGAAAGCTCTTGCTGGTCCTCATCTCCCACTGGTAACCTCTCAAACGAACCACAAACACTTGGGCTCTGACTTGTTTAGCCTACGAAAACTTCCAACGTACACAGCCTCTCCTGCTCAATCTGCCCGAAATTCAACACCGAAATTGCGAACGTCCGGCGATTGCTCCTACACTAAAGGTGCCCAGCCCTGAAAACTCTTGCTGCTCCTCATCTCCCACTGGTAACCTCTCAAACGAACCACAAACACTTGGGCTCTGAACTTGTTTAGCCTACGAAAACTTCCAACGTACACAGCCTCTCCTGCTCAATCTGGCCAGAGCTCAACACCGAAATTGCCAACGTCCAGCGATTGCTCCTACACTAAAGGTGCCAGCCCTGAAAGCTCTTGCTGGTCCTCATCTCCCACTGGTAACCTCTCAAACGAACCACAAACACTTGGGCTCTGAACTTGTTTAGCCTACTAAAACTTCCAACGTATACATCCTCTCCTGCTCAATCTGCCCGAAATTCAACATCGAAATTGCCAACGTCCGGCAATTGCTCCTACACTAAAGGTGCCAGCCCTGAAAGCTCTTGCTGCTCCTCATCTCCCACTGGTAACCTCTCAAACGAACCACAAACACTTGGGCTCTGAACTGTTTAGCCTACTAAAACTTCCAACGTACACAGCCTCTCCTGCTCAATCTGGCCAGAGCTGAACACCGAAATTGCGAACGTCCAGCGATTGCTCCTACACTAAAGGTGCCAGCCCTGAAAGCTCTTGCTGGTCCTCATCTCCCACTGGTAACCTCTCAAACGAACCACAAACACTTGGCTCTGAACTTGTTTAGCCTACGAAAACTTCCAACGTACACAGCCTCTCCTGCTCAATCTGGTCAGAGCTCAACACCGAAATTGCGAACGTCGGCGATTGCTCCTACACTAAAGGTGCCAGCCCTGAAAACTCTTGCTGCTCCTCATCTCCCACTGGTAACCTCTCAAACGAACCACAAACACTTGGCTCTGAACTTGTTTAGCCTACGAAAACTTCCAACGTACACAGCCTCTCCTGCTCAATCTGGCCAGAGCTCAACACCGAAATTGCGAACGTCCGGCGATTGCTCCTACACTAAAGGTGCCAGCCCTGAAAGCTCTTGCTGCTCCTCATCTCCCACTGGTAACCTCTCAAACGAACCACAAACACTTGCGCTCTGAACTTGTTTAGCCTACTAAAACTTCCAACGTACACTCCCTCTCCTGCTCAATCTGCCCGAAATTCAAACACCGAAATTGCCAACGTCCGGCGATTGCTCCTACACTAAAGGTGCCAGCCCTGAAAGCTCTTGCTGGTCCTCATCTCCCACTGGTAACCTCTCAACGAACCACAAACACTTGGGCTCTGAACTTGTTTAGCCTACGAAAACTTCCAACGTACACAGCCTCTCCTGCTCAATCTGCCCGAAATTCAACACCGAAATTGCGAACGTCCGGCGATTGCTCCTACACTAAAGGTGCCAGCCCTGAAAGCTCTTGCTGGTCCTCATCTCCCACTGGTAACCTCTCAAACGAACCACAAACACTTGGGCTCTGAACTTGTTTAGCCTACGAAAACTTCCAACGTACACAGCCTCTCCTGCCTCAATCTGGCCAGAGCTCATCAGCGAAATTGCGAACGTCCAGCGATTGCTCCTACACTAAAGGTGCCAGCCCTGAAAGCTCTTGCTGCTCCTCATCTCCCACTGGTAACCTCTCAAACGAACCACAAACACTTGGGCTCTGAACTTGTTTAGCCTACGAAAACTTCCAACGTACACAGCCTCTCCTGCTCAATCTGGCCAGAGCTCAACACCGAAATTGCGAACGTCCAGCGATTGCTCCTACACTAAAGGTGCCAGCCCTGAAAGCTCTTGCTGCTCCTCATCTCCCACTGGTAACCTCTCAAACGAACCACAAAACACTTGCGCTCTGAACTTGTTTAGCCTACGAAAACTTCCAACGTACACAGCCTCTCCTGCTCAATCTGCCCGAAATTCAACACCTAAATTGCGAACGTCCGGCGATTGCTCCTACACTAAAGGTGCCAGCCCTGAAAGCTCTTGCTGGTCCTCATCTCCCACTGGTAACCTCTCAAACGAACCACAAACACTTGGGCTCTGAACTTGTTTAGCCTACTAAAACTTCCAACGTACACAGCCTCTCCTGCTCAATCTGGCCAGAGCTCAACACCGAAATTGCGAACGTCCGGCGATTGCTCCTACACTAAAGGTGCCAGCCCTGAAAGCTCTTGCTGCTCCTCATCTCCCACTGGTAACCTCTCAAACGAACCACAAACACTTGGGCTCTGAACTTGTTTAGCCTACGAAAACTTCCAACGTATACAGCCTCTCCTGCTCAATCTGCCCGAAATTCAACATCGAAATTGCCAACGTCCGGCGATTGCTCCTACACTAAAGGTGCCAGCCCTGAAAGCTCTTGCTGGTCCTCATCTCCCACTGGTAACCTCTCAAACGAACACAAACACTTGGGCTCTGAACTTGTTTAGCCTACGAAAACTTCCAACGTACACAGCCTCTCCTGCTCAATCTGGCCAGAGCTCAACACCGAAAATGCGAACGTCCGGCGATTGCTCCTACACTAAAGGTGCCAGCCCTGAAAACTCTTGCTGCTCCTCATCTCCCACTGGTAACCTCTCAAACGAACCACAAACACTTGGGCTCTGAACTTGTTTAGCCTACGAAAACTTCCAACGTACACAGCCTCTCCTGCTCAATCTGGCCAGAGCTCAACACCGAAATTGCCAACGTCCAGCGATTGCTCCTACACTAAAGGTGCCAGCCCTGAAAGCTCTTGCTGGTCCTCATCTCCCACTGGTAACCTCTCAAACGAACCACAAACACTTGCGCTCTGAACTTGTTTAGCCTACTAAAACTTCCAACGTATACATCCTCTCCTGCTCAATCTGCCCGAAATTCAACATCGAAATTGCCAACGTCCGGCAATTGCTCCTACACTAAAGGTGCCAGCCCTGAAAGCTCTTGCTGCTCCTCATCTCCCACTGGTAACCTCTCAAACGAACCACAAACACTTGGGCTCTGAACTTGTTTAGCCTACTAAAACTTCCAACGTACACAGCCTCTCCTGCTCAATCTGGCCAGAGCTCAACACCGAAATTGCGAACGTCCAGCGATTGCTCCTACACTAAAGGTGCCAGCCCTGAAAGCTCTTGCTGGTCCTCATCTCCACTGGTAACCTCTCAAACGAACCACAAACACTTGGGCTCTGAACTTGTTTAGCCTACGAAAACTTCCAACGTACACAGCCTCTCCTGCTCAATCTGGTCAGAGCTCAACACCGAAATTGCGAACGTCCGGCGATTGCTCCTACACTAAAGGTGCCAGCCCTGAAAACTCTTGCTGCCTCCTCATCTCCCACTGGTAACCTCTCAAACGAACCACAAACACTTGGGCTCTGAACTTGTTTAGCCTACGAAAACTTCCAACGTACACAGCCTCTCCTGCTCAATCTGGCCAGAGCTCAACACCGAAATTGCGAACGTCCAGCGATTGCTCCTACACTAAAGGTGCCAGCCCTGAAAGCTCTTGCTGCTCCTCATCTCCCACTGGTAACCTCTCAAACGAACCACAAACACTTGGGCTCTGAACTTGTTTAGCCTACTAAAACTTCCAACGTACACTCCCTCTCCTGCTCAATCTGCCCGAAATTCAACACCGAAATTGCAAACGTCCGGCGATTGCTCCTACACTAAAGGTGCCAGCCCTGAAAGCTCTTGCTGGTCCTCATCTCCCACTGGTAACCTCTCCAACGAACCACAAACACTTGGGCTCTGAACTTGTTTAGCCTACGAAAAACTTCCAACGTACACAGCCTCTCCTGCTCAATCTGCCCGAAATTCAACACCGAAATTGCGAACGTCCGGCGATTGCTCCTACACTAAAGGTGCCAGCCCTGAAAGCTCTTGCTGGTCCTCATCTCCCACTGGTAACCTCTCAAACGAACCACAAACACTTGGGCTCTGAACTTGTTTAGCCTACGAAAACTTCCAACGTACACAGCCTCTCCTGCTCAATCTGGCCAGAGCTCAACACCGAAATTGCGAACGTCCAGCGATTGCTCCTACACTAAAGGTGCCAGCCCTGAAAGCTCTTGCTGGTCCTCATCTCCCACTGGTAACCTCTCAAACGAACCACAAACACTTGCGCTCTGAACTTGTTTAGCCTACGAAAACTTCCAACGTACACAGCCTCTCATGCTCAATCTGCCCGAAATTCAACACCGAAATTGCCAACGTCCGGCGATTGCTCCTACACTAAAGGTGCCAGCCCTGAAAGCTCTTGCTGGTCCTCATCTCCCACTGGTAACCTCTCAAACGAACCACAAACACTTGCGCTCTGAACTTGTTTAGCCTACGAAAACTTCCAACGTACACAGCCTCTCCTGCTCAATCTGGCCAGAGCTCAACACCGAAAATGCGAACGTCCGGCGATTGCTCCTACACTAAAGGTGCCAGCCCTGAAAGCTCTTGCTGCTCCTCATCTCCCACTGGTAACCTCTCAAACGAACCACAAACACTTGGCTCTGAACTTGTTTAGCCTACTAAAACTTCCAACGTACACAGCCTCTCCTGCTCAATCTGGCCAGAGCTCAACAGCGAATTGCGAACGTCCAGCGATTGCTCCTACACTAAAGGTGCCAGCCCTGAAAGCTCTTGCTGCTCCTCATCTCCCACTGGTAACCTCTCAAACGAACCACAAACACTTGGGCTCTGAACTTGTTTAGCCTACTAAAACTTCCAACGTACACAGCCTCTCTGCTCAATCTGCCGAAATTCAACACCTAAATTGCGAACGTCCGGCGATTGCTCCTACACTAAAGGTGCCAGCCCTGAAAGCTCTTGCTGGTCCTCATCTCCCACTGGTAACCTCTCAAACGAACCACAAACACTTGGGCTCTGAACTTGTTTAGCCTACGAAAACTTCCAACGTACACAGCCTCTCCTGCTCAATCTGGCCAGAGCTCAACACCGAAATTGCCAACGTCCAGCGATTGCTCCTACACTAAAGGTGCCAGCCCTGAAAGCTCTTGCTGGTCCTCATCTCCCACTGGTAACCTCTCAAACGAACCACAAACACTTGGGCTCTGACTTGTTTAGCCTACTAAAACTTCCAACGTATACATCCTCTCCTGCTCAATCTGCCCGAAATTCAACATCGAATTGCCAACGTCCGGCAATTGCTCCTACACTAAAGGTGCCAGCCCTGAAAGCTCTTGCTGGTCCTCATCTCCCACTGGTAACCTCTCAAACGAACCACAAACACTTGCGCTCTGAACTTGTTTAGCCTACTAAAACTTCCAACGTACACAGCCTCTCCTGCTCAATCTGGCCAGAGCTCAACACCGAAATTGCGAACGTCCGGCGATTGCTCCTACACTAAAGGTGCCAGCCCTGAAAGCTCTTGCTGGTCCTCATCTCCCACTGGTAACCTCTCAAACGAACCACAAACACTTGGGCTCTGAACTTGTTTAGCCTACGAAAACTTCCAACGTACACAGCCTCTCCTGCTCAATCTGGCAGAGCTCAACACCGAAATTGCCAACGTCCAGCGATTGCTCCTACACTAAAGGTGCCAGCCCTGAAAGCTCTTGCTGCTCCTCATCTCCCACTGGTAACCTCTCAAACGAACCACAAACACTTGGGCTCTGAACTTGTTTAGCCTACGAAAACTTCCAACGTACACAGCCTCTCCTGCTCAATCTGGCCAGAGCTCAACACCGAAATTGCGAACGTCCAGCGATTGCTCCTACACTAAAGGTGCCAGCCCTGAAAGCTCTTGCTGGTCCTCATCTCCCACTGGTAACCTCTCAAACGAACCACAAACACTTGGGCTCTGAACTTGTTTAGCCTACTAAAACTTCCAACGTACACTCCCTCTCCTGCTCAATCTGCCCGAAATTCAACACCGAAATTGCCAACGTCCGGCGATTGCTCCTACACTAAAGGTGCCAGCCCTGAAAGCTCTTGCTGGTCCTCATCTCCCACTGGTAACCTCTCCAACGAACCACAAACACTTGGGCTCTGAACTTGTTTAGCCTACGAAAACTTCCAACGTACACAGCCTCTCCTGCTCAATCTGCCCGAAATTCAACACCGAAATTGCGAACGTCCGGCGATTGCTCCTACACTAAAGGTGCCAGCCCTGAAAGCTCTTGCTGGTCCTCATCTCCCACTGGTAACCTCTCAAACGAACCACAAACACTTGGGCTCTGAACTTGTTTAGCCTACGAAAACTTCCAACGTACACAGCCTCTCCTGCTCAATCTGGCCAGAGCTCAACACCGAAATTGCGAACGTCCAGCGATTGCTCCTACACTAAAGGTGCCAGCCCTGAAAGCTCTTGCTGGTCCTCATCTCCCACTGGTAACCTCTCAAACGAACCACAAACACTTGCGCTCTGAACTTGTTTAGCCTACGAAAACTTCCAACGTACACAGCCTCTCATGCTCAATCTGCCCGAAATTCAACACCGAAATTGCCAACGTCCGGCGATTGCTCCTACACTAAAGGTGCCAGCCCTGAAAGCTCTTGCTGGTCCTCATCTCCCACTGGTAACCTCTCAAACGAACCACAAACACTTGCGCTCTGAACTTGTTTAGCCTACTAAAACTTCCAACGTACACAGCCTCTCCTGCTCAATCTGGCCAGAGCTCAACACCGAAAATGCGAACGTCCGGCGATTGCTCCTACACTAAAGGTGCCAGCCCTGAAAGCTCTTGCTGCTCCTCATCTCCCACTGGTAACCTCTCAAACGAACCACAAACACTTGGCTCTGAACTTGTTTAGCCTACTAAAACTTCCAACGTACACAGCCTCTCCTGCTCAATCTGGCCAGAGCTCAACAGCGAAATTGCGAACGTCCAGCGATTGCTCCTACACTAAAGGTGCCAGCCCTGAAAGCTCTTGCTGTCCTCATCTCCCACTGGTAACCTCTCAAACGAACCACAAACACTTGGGCTCTGAACTTGCTTTAGACTACTAAAACTTCCAACAGTACACAGCCTCTCCTGCTCACATCATGGCAGAGTCAAAACGAATTGCGAACGTCCAGCGATTGCTCCTACACTAAAGGTGCCAGCCCTGAAAGCTCTTGCTGGTCCTCATCTCCCACTGGTAACCTCTAAAACGAACCACAAACACTTGGGCCTCTGAACTTGTTTAGCCTACGAAAACTTCCAACAGTACACTCGCCTCTCCTGCTCACTCTGCCCGAACTTCAACACCTAAATTAGCGAACGTCCAGGCGATTGCTCCTACACTAAAGGTGCCAGCCCTGAAAGCTCTTGCTGGTCCTCATCTCCCACTGGTAACCTCTCAAACGAACCACAAACACTTGGGCTCTGAACTTCTTTAGATATCAACGGTCTAGATGTATCATCGCTTCCTCTCGCTAATTCACATCAGAGCTCAACACCGATATTGCGAACGTCCAGCGATTGCTCCTACATAAATGGGCCAGCCCTGAAAGCTGTTGCTGGTCCTCATCTCCCACTGGTAACCTCTAAAGCGAACCACAAACACTTGGGGTCTGAAATTGTTTAGATACTCAAAGGTGCAGCCGCATGATTGCTTCCTCTCACTTAATTCAAGTCAGAGCTCAACACCGATATTGCTAACGTCCAGCGATTGCTCCTACACTAAAGGTGCCAGCCCTGAAAGCTGTTGCTGGTCCTCATCTCCCACTGGTAACCTCTAAAACGAACAACAAACACTTGGCCTCTGAACTTCTTTAGATACTCAAAGGTCCAGATGAATCATCGCTTCCTCTCGGTAATTCACGATAGAGCTCAACACTGATATTGCAAACGTCCAGGGACTGCTCCTACACTAAATGGGCCAGCCCTGAAAGCTGTTGCTGGTCCTCATCTCCCACTGGTAACCTCTAAAACGAACCACAAACACTTGGGCTCTGAACTTGTTTAGATCCTCAAAGGTCCAGATGTATCATCGCTTCCTCTCGCTAATTCACGTCAGAGCTCAACACCAATATTGCGGACGTCCAGCGATTGCTCCTACACTAAAGGTGGCAGCCCTGAAAGCTGTTGCTGGTCCTCATCTCCCACTGGTAACCTCTAAAACGAAACACAAACTCTTGGCTCTGAACTTCTTTAGATACTCAAAGGTCCAGACGTATCATCGCTTCCTCTCGCTAATTCACGTCAGAGCTCAACACCGATATTGCGGACGTCCAGCGACTACTCCTACACTAAAGGTGCCAGCCCTGAAAGCTGTTGCTGGTCCTCATCTCCCACTGGTAACCTCTCAAACGAACCACAAAACACTTGGGCTCTGAACTTCTTTAGATACCCAAAGTTCAGACGTATCATCGCTTCCTCTCGGTAATTCACATCAGAGCTCAACACGATATTGCGGACGTCCAGCGATTGCTCCTACACTAAAGGTGCCAGCCTGAAAGCTGTTGCTGGTCGTCATCTCCCACTGGTAACCTCTCAAACGAACCACAAACACTTGGCCTCTTAAGTTTTTTAGACCTGCTAAAAGTTCCAACATAAACTCGCTCTCCTGCTCACGCAGGCCAGAGCTCAACACCGAAATTGTGGACGTCTAGCGATTGATCCTACACTAAATGTGGCAGCCCTGAAAGCTGTTGCTGGTCCTCATCTCCCACTGGTAACCTCTAAAGCGAACCACAGACACTTGGCCTCTGAACTTGTTTGGATACTGAAAAGTCCAGATGTATCATCGCTTCCTCATGCTAATTCACGACAGAGCTCAACACCGATATTGCAAAAGTGCAGCGATTGCTCCTACACTAAAGGTGCCAGCCTGAAAGCTGTTGCTGGTCCTCATCTCCCTCTGGTAACCTCTAAAACGAATCACAAACACTTGGGCTCTGAACTTCTTTATATACTCAAAGTTCCAGACGTATCATCGCTTCCTCTCGGTAGTTCACGTCAGAGCTCAACACCGAAATTGCGGACGTCCAGGGACTGCTCCTACACTAAAGGTGCCAGCCCTGAAAGCTGTTGCTGGTCCTCATCTCCCACTGGTAACCTCTAAAACAAACCACAAACACTTGGCCTCTGAACATGTTTAGACTGCTAAAAGGTCCAACATACACTCGCTCTCCCTGCCACGCAGGTCAGAGCTCAAAAGCGATATTGCGAACATCCAGCGATTGCTCCTACACTAAAGGTGCCAGCCCTGAAAGCTGTTGCTGGTCCTCATCTCCCACTGGTAACCTCTAAAACGAACCACAAACACTTGGCCTCTGAACTTGTTTAGACTGCTAAAAGTTCCAAAATTCACTCGCTCTCCTTCTCACGCAGGCCAGAGCTCAACACCGATATTACGGACGTCCAGCGATTGCTCCTACACTAAATGTGCCAGCCCCGGAAAGCTGTTGCTGGTCCTCATCTCCCACTGGTAACCTCTAAAACGAACCACAAACACTTGGCCTCTGAACTTCTTTAGATAATCAACGGTCTAGATGTATCATCGCTTCCTCTCGCTAATTCACATCAGAGCTCAACACCGATATTGCGAACGTCCAGCGATTGCTCCTACATAAATGGGCCAGCCCTGAAAGCTGTTGCTGGTCCTCATCTCCCACTGCTAACCTCTAAAGCGAACCACAAACACTTGGGTCTGAAATTGTTTAGATACTCAAAGGTGCAGCCGCATGATTGCTTCCTCTCACTTAATTCAAGTCAGAGCTCAACTCCGATATTGCTAACGTCCAGCGATTGCTCCTACACTAAAGGCGCCAGCCCTGAAAGCTGTTGCTGGTCCTCATCTCCCACTGGTAACCTCTAAAACGAACAACAAACACTTGGCCTCTGAACTTCTTTAGATACTCAAAGGTCCAGATGAATCATCGCTTCCTCTCGGTAATTCACGATAGAGCTCAACACTGATATTGCAAACGTCCAGGGACTGCTCCTACACTAAATGGGCCAGCCCTGAAAGCTGTTGCTCGTCCTCATCTCCCACTGCTAACCTCTAAAACGAACCACAAACACTTGGGCTCTGAACTTGTTTAGATCCTCAAAGGTCCAGATGTATCATCGCTTCCTCTCGCTAATTCACGTCAGAGCTCAACACCGATATTGCGGACGTCCAGCGATTGCTCCTACACTAAAGGTGCCAGCCCTGAAAGCTGTTGCTGGTCCTCATCTCCCACTGGTAAACTCTCTAAAACGAACCACAAACACTTGCCTCTTAACTTGTTTAGACTGCTAAAAGTTCCAACATACACTCGCTCTCCTGCTCACACAGCCAAAGCTCAACATCGAAATTGCGAACGTCCAGCGATTGCTCCTACACTAAAGGTGCCAGCCCTGACAGGTGTTGCTGGTCCTCATCTCCCACTGGTAACCTCTAAAACGAACCACAAACTCTTGGCTCTGAACTTCTTTAGATCCTCAAAAGGTCCAGATGTATCATCGCTTCCTCTCGCTAATTCACATCAGAGCTCAACACCGGTATTGCGAACGTCCAGCGATTGCTCCTACACTAAAGGTGCCAGCCCTGAAAGCTGTTGCTGGTCCTCATCTCCCACTGGTAACCTCTAAAACGAACCACAAACACTTGGCCTCTGAACTTGCTTAGACTGCTAAAAGTTCCAACATACACTCGCTCTCCTGCTCATGCAGCCAAAGCTCAACACCGAAATTGCGGACGTCCAGCGATTGCTCCTACACTAAAGGTGCCAGCCCTGAAAGCTGTTGCTGGTCCTCATCTCCCACTGGTAACCTCTAAAACGAACCACAAACACTTGGCCTCTGAACTTGTTTAGACTGCTAAAAGTTCCAACATACACTCGCTCTCCTTCTCACACAGGCCAGAGTTCAACACCGAAATTGTGGATGTCTAGCGATTGATCCTACACTAAAGGTGCCAGCCCTGAAAGCTGTTGCTGGTCCTCATCTCCCACTGGTAACCTCTAAAACGAACCACAGACACTTGCCTCTGAACTTGTTTAGATACTGAAAAGTCCAGATGTATCATCGCTTCCTCATGCTAATTCACGACAGAGCTCAACACCGATATTGCAAAAGTGCAGCGATTGCTCCTACACTAAAGGTGCCAGCCCTGAAAGCTGTTGCTGGTCCTCATCTCCCACTGGTAACCTCTAAAACGAACCACAAACACTTGGGCTCTGAACTTGCTTAGACTGCTAAAAGTTGAAACATACACTCGCTCTCCTGCTCACGCATGTCAGAGTTCAAAAGCGATGTTGCGGACGTCCAGCGATTGCTCCTACACTAAAGTGCCAGCCCTGAAAGCTGTTGCTGGTCCTCATCTCCCACTGGTAACCTCTAAAACGAACCACAAACACTTGGCCTCTGAACTTGTTTAGACTTCTAAAAGTTCCAACATTCACTCGCTCTCCTTCTCACGCAGGCCAGAGCTCAACACCGAAATTACGGACGTCCAGCGATTGATCCTACACTAAAGGTGCCAGCCCGGAAAGCTGTTGCTGGTCCTCATCTCCCACTGGTAACCTCTAAAACGAACCACAAACACTTGGCCTCTGAACTTCTTTAGATAATCAACGGTCTAGATGTATCATCGCTTCCTCTCGCTAATTCACATCAGAGCTCAACACCGATATTGCGAACGTCCAGCGATTGCTCCTACATAAATGGGCCAGCCCTGAAAGCTGTTGCTGGTCCTCATCTCCCACTGCTAACCTCTAAAGCGAACCACAAACACTTGGGGTCTGAAATTGTTTAGATACTCAAAGGTGCAGCCGCATGATTGCTTCCTCTCACTTAATTCAAGTCAGAGCTCAACTCCGATATTGCTAACGTCCAGCGATTGCTCCTACACTAAAGGCGCCAGCCCTGAAAGCTGTTGCTGGTCCTCATCTCCCACTGGTAACCTCTAAAACGAACAACAAACACTTGGCCTCTGAACTTCTTTAGATACTCAAAGGTCCAGATGAATCATCGCTTCCTCTCGGTAATTCACGATAGAGCTCAACACTGATATTGCAAACGTCCAGGGACTGCTCCTACACTAAATGGGGCCAGCCCTGAAAGCTGTTGCTCGTCCTCATCTCCCACTGCTAACCTCTAAAACGAACCACAAACACTTGGGCTCTGAACTTGTTTAGATCCTCAAAGGTCCAGATGTATCATCGCTTCCTCTCGCTAATTCACGTCAGAGCTCAACACCGATATTGCGACGTCCAGCGATTGCTCCTACACTAAAGGTGCCAGCCCTGAAAGCTGTTGCTGGTCCTCATCTCCCACTGGTAACCTCTAAAACGAACCACAAACACTTGGCCTCTTAACTTGTTTAGACTGCTAAAAGTTCCAACATACACTCGCTCTCATGCTCACACAGCCAAAGCTCAACATCGAAATTGCGAACGTCCAGCGATTGCTCCTACACTAAAGGTGCCAGCCCTGACAGGTGTTGCTGGTCCTCATCTCCCACTGGTAACCTCTAAAACGAACCACAAACTCTTGGGCTCTGAACTTCTTTAGATCCTCAAAGGTCCAGATGTATCATCGCTTCCTCTCGCTAATTCACATCAGAGCTCAACACCGGTATTGCGAACGTCCAGCGATTGCTCCTACACTAAAGGTGCCAGCCCTGAAAGCTGTTGCTGGTCCTCATCTCCCACTGGTAACCTCTAAAACGAACCACAAAACACTTGGCCTCTGAACTTGCTTAGACTGCTAAAAGTTCCAACATACACTCGCTCTCCTACTCATGCAGCCAAAGCTCAACACCGAAATTGCGGACGTCCAGCGATTGCTCCTACACTAAAGGTGCCAGCCCTGAAAGCTGTTGCTGGTCCTCATCTCCCACTGGTAACCTCTAAAACGAACCACAAACACTTGGCCTCTGAACTTGTTTAGACTGCTAAAAGTTCCAACATACACTCGCTCTCCTTCTCACACAGGCCAGAGTTCAACACCGAAATTGTGGATGTTCTAGCGATTGATCCTACACTAAAGGTGCCAGCCCTGAAAGCTGTTGCTGGTCCTCATCTCCCACTGGTAACCTCTAAAACGAACCACAGACACTTGGCCTCTGAACTTGTTTAGATACTGAAAAGTCCAGATGTATCATCGCTTCCTCATGCTAATTCACGACAGAGCTCAACACGATATTGCAAAAGTGCAGCGATTGCTCCTACACTAAAGGTGCCAGCCCTGAAAGCTGTTGCTGGTCCTCATCTCCCACTGGTAACCTCTAAAACGAACCACAAACACTTGGGCTCTGAACTTGCTTAGACTGCTAAAAGTTGAAACATACACTCGCTCTCCTGCTCACGCATGTCAGAGTTCAAAAGCGATGTTGCGGACGTCCAGCGATTGCTCCCTACACTAAAGGTGCCAGCCCTGAAAGCTGTTGCTGGTCCTCATCTCCCACTGGTAACCTCTAAAAAGAACACACAAACACTTGGCCTCTGAACTTGTTTAGACTTCTAAAAGTTCCAACCATTCACTCGCTCTCCTTCTCACGCAGGCCAGAGCTCAACACCGATATTACGGACGTCCAGCGATTGATCCTACACTAAGGTGCCAGCCCGGAAAGCTGTTGCTGGTCCTCATCTCCCACTGGTAACCTCTAAAAAGAACCACAAACACTTGGGCTCTGAACTTCTTTAGATAATCAACGGTCTAGATGTATCATCGCTTCCTCTCGCTAATTCACATCAGAGCTCAACACCGATATTGCGAACGTCCAGCGATTGCTCCTACATAAATGGGCCAGCCCTGAAAGCTGTTGCTGGTCCTCATCTCACACTGCTAACCTCTAAAGCGAACCACAAACACTTGGGGTCTGAAATTGTTTAGATACTCAAAGGTGCAGCCGCATGATTGCTTCCTCTCACTTAATTCAAGTCAGAGCTCAACTCCGATATTGCTAACGTCCAGCGATTGCTCCTACACTAAAGGCGCCAGCCCTGAAAGCTGTTGCTGGTCCTCATCTCCCCACTGGTACCTCTAAAACGAACAACAAACACTTGGCCTCTGAACTTCTTTAGATACTCAAAGGTCCAGATGAATCATCGCTTCCTCTCGGTAATTCACGATAGAGCTCAACACTGATATTGCAAACGTCCAGGGACTGCTCCTACACTAAATGGGCCAGCCCTGAAGCTGTTGCTCGTCCTCATCTCCCACTGCTAACCTCTAAAACGAACCACAAACACTTGGGCTCTGAACTTGTTTAGATCCTCAAAGGTCCAGATGTATCATCGCTTCCTCTCGCTAATTCACGTCAGAGCTCAACACCGATATTGCGGACGTCCAGCGATTGCTCCTACACTAAAGGTGCCAGCCCTGAAAGCTGTTGCTGGTCCTCATCTCCCACTGGTAACCTCTAAAACGAACCACAAACACTTGGCCTCTTAACTTGTTTAAACTGCTAAAAGTTCCAACATACACTCGCTCTCCTGCTCACACAGCCAAAGCTCAACATCGAAATTGCGAACGTCCAGCGATTGCTCCTACACTAAAGGTGCCAGCCCTGACAGGTGTTGCTGGTCCCTCATCTCCCACTGGTAACTCTAAAACGAACCACAAACTCTTGGGCTCTGAACTTCTTTAGATCCTCAAAGGTCCAGATGTATCATCGCTTCCTCTCGCTAATTCACATCAGAGCTCAACACCGGTATTGCGAACGTCCAGCGATTGCTCCTACACTAAAGGTGCCAGCCCTGAAAGCTGTTGCTGGTCCTCATCTCCCACTGGTAACCTCTAAAACGAACCACAAACACTTGGCCTCTGAACTTGCTTAGACTGCTAAAAGTTCCAACATACACTCGCTCTCCTACTCATGCAGCCAAAGCTCAACACCGAAATTGCGGACGTCCAGCGATTGCTCCTACACTAAAGGTGCCAGCCCTGAAAGCTGTTGCTGGTCCTCATCTCCCACTGGTAACCTCTAAAACGAACCACAAACACTTGGCCTCTGAACTTGTTTAGACTGCTAAAAGTTCCAACATACACTCGCTCTCCTTCTCACACAGGCCAGAGTTCAACACCGAAATTGTGGATGTCTAGCGATTGATCCTACACTAAGGTGCCAGCCCTGAAAGCTGTTGCTGGTCCTCATCTCCCACTGGTAACCTCTAAAACGAACCACAGACACTTGGCCTCTGAACTTGTTTAGATACTGAAAAGTCCAGATGTATCATCGCTTCCTCATGCTAATTCACGACAGAGCTCAACACCGATATTGCAAAAGTGCAGCGATTGCTCCTACACTAAAGGTGCCAGCCCTGAAAGCTGTTGCTGGTCCTCATCTCCACTGGTAACCTCTAAAACGAACCACAAACACTTGGGCTCTGAACTTGCTTAGACTGCTAAAAGTTGAAACATACACTCGCTCTCCTGCTCACGCATGTCAGAGTTCAAAAGCGATGTTGCGGACGTCCAGCGATTGCTCCTACACTAAAGGTGCCAGCCCTGAAAGCTGTTGCTGGTCCTCATCTCCCACTGGTAACCTCTAAAACGAACCACAAACACTTGGCCTCTGAACTTGTTTAGACTTCTAAAAGTTCCAACATTCACTCGCTCTCCTTCTCACGCAGGCCAGAGCTCAACACCGATATTACGGACGTCCAGCGATTGATCCTACACTAAAGGTGCCAGCCCGGAAAGCTGTTGCTGGTCCTCATCTCCCACTGGTAACCTCTAAAAGAACCACAAACACTTGGGCTCTGAACTTCTTTAGATAATCAACGGTCTAGATGTATCATCGCTTCCTCTTGCTAATTCACATCAGAGCTCAACACCGATATTGCGAACGTCCAGCGATTGCTCCTACATAAATGGGCCAGCCCTGAAAGCTGTTGCTGGTCCTCATCTCCCACTGGTAACCTCTAAAGCGAACCACAAACACTTGGGGTCTGAAATTGTTTAGATACTCAAAGGTGCAGCCGCATGATTGCTTCCTCTCACTTAATTCAAGTCAGAGCTCAACACCGATATTGCTAACGTCCAGCGATTGCTCCTACACTAAAGGTGCCAGCCCTGAAAGCTGTTGCTGGTCCTCATCTCCCACTGGTAACCTCTAAAACGAACAACAAACACTTGGCCTCTGAACTTGTTTAGATACTCAAAGGTCCAGATGAATCATCGCTTCCTCTCGGTAATTCACAGATAGAGCTCAACACTGATATTGCAAACGTCCAGGGACTGCTCCTACACTAAATGGGCCAGCCCTGAAAGCTGTTGCTGGTCCTCATCTCCCACTGGTAACCTCTAAAACGAACCACAAACACTTGGGCTCTGAACTTGTTTAGATCCTCAAAGGTCCAGATGTATCATCGCTTCCTCTCGCTAATTCACGTCAGAGCTCAACACCGATATTGCGGACGTCCAGCGATTGCTCCTACACTAAAGGTGGCAGCCCTGAAAGCTGTTGCTGGTCCTCATCTCCCACTGGTAACCTCTAAAACGAACCACAAACTCTTGGGCTCTGAACTTCTTTAGATACTCAAAGGTCCAGACGTATCATCGCTTCCTCTCGCTAATTCACGTCAGAGCTCAACACCGATATTGCGGGACGTCCAGCGACTACTCCTACACTAAAGGGTGCCAGCCCTGAAAGCTGTTGCTGGTCCTCATCTCCCACTGGTAACCTCTCATCAAACGAACCACAAACACTTGGGCTCTGAACTTCTTTAGATACCCAAAGTTCCAGACGTATCATCGCTTCCTCTCGGTAATTCACATCAGAGCTCAACACCGATATTGCGGACGTCCAGCGATTGCTCCTACACTAAAGGTGCCAGCCCTGAAAGCTGTTGCTGGTCGTCATCTCCCACTGGTAACCTCTCAAACGAACCACAAACACTTGGCCTCTTAAGTTTTTTAGACTGCTAAAAGTTCCAACATAAACTCGTTCTCCTGCTCACGCAGGCCAGAGCTCAACACCGAAATTGTGGACGTCTAGCGATTGATCCTACACTAAATGTGGCAGCCCTGAAAGCTGTTGCTGGTCCTCATCTCCCACTGGTAACCTCTAAAGCGAACCACAGACACTTGGCCTCTGAACTTGTTTGGATACTGAAAAGTCCAGATGTATCATCGCTTCCTCATGCTAATTCACGACAGAGCTCAACACCGATATTGCAAAAGTGCAGCGATTGCTCCTACACTAAAGGTGCCAGCCCTGAAAGCTGTTGCTGGTCCTCATCTCCCTCTGGTAACCTCTAAAACGAATCACAAACACTTGGGCTCTGAACTTCTTTATATACTCAAAGTTTCCAGACGTATCATCGCTTCCTCTCGGTAGTTCACGTCAGAGCTCAACACCGAAATTGCGGACGTCCAGGGACTGCTCCTACACTAAAGGTGCCAGCCCTGAAAGCTGTTGCTGGTCCTCATCTCCCACTGGTAACCTCTAAAACAAACCACAAACACTTGGCCTCTGAACATGTTTAGACTGCTAAAAGGTCCAACATACACTCGCTCTCCTGCTCACGCAGGTCAGAGCTCAAAAAAGCGATATTGCGAACATCCAGCGATTGCTCCTACACTAAAGGTGCCAGCCCTGAAAGCTGTTGCTGGTCCTCATCTCCCACTGGTAACCTCTAAAACGAACCACAAACACTTGGCCTCTGAACTTGTTTAGACTGCTAAAAGTTCCAAAATTCACTCGCTCTCCTTCTCACGCAGGCCAGAGCTCAACACCGATATTACGGACGTCCAGCGATTGCTCCTACACTAAATGTGCCAGCCCGGAAAGCTGTTGCTGGTCCTCATCTCCCACTGGTAACCTCTAAAACGAACCACAAACACTTGGCCTCTGAACTTCTTTAGATAATCAAACGGTCTAGATGTATCATCGCTTCCTCTCGCTAATTCACATCAGAGCTCAACACCGATATTGCGAACGTCCAGCGATTGCTCCTACATAAATGGGCCAGCCCTGAAAGCTGTTGCTGGTCCTCATCTCCCACTGCTAACCTCTAAAGCGAACCACAAACACTTGGGGTCTGAAATTGTTTAGATACTCAAAGGTGCAGCCGCATGATTGCTCTCCTCACTTAATTCAAGTCAGAGCTCAACTCCGATATTGCTAACGTCCAGCGATTGCTCCTACACTAAAGGCGCCAGCCCTGAAAGCTGTTGCTGGTCCTCATCTCCCACTGGTAACCTCTAAAACGAACAACAAACACTTGGCCTCTGAACTTCTTTAGATACTCAAAGGTCCAGATGAATCATCGCTTCCTCTCGGTAATTCACGATAGAGCTCAACACTGATATTGCAAACGTCCAGGGACTGCTCCTACACTAAATGGGCCAGCCCTGAAAGCTGTTGCTCGTCCTCATCTCCCACTGCTAACCTCTAAAACGAACCACAAACACTTGGGCTCTGAACTTGTTTAGATCCTCAAAGGTCCAGATGTATCATCGCTTCCTCTCGCTAATTCACGTCAGAGCTCAACACCGATATTGCGGACGTCCAGCGATTGCTCCTACACTAAAGGTGCCAGCCCTGAAAGCTGTTGCTGGTCCTCATCTCCCACTGGTAACCTCTAAAACGAACCACAAACACTTGGCCTCTTAACTTGTTTAGACTGCTAAAAGTTCCAACATACACTCGCTCTCCTGCTCACACAGCCAAAGCTCAACATCGAAATTGCGAACGTCCAGCGATTGCTCCTACACTAAAGGTGCCAGCCCTGACAGGTGTTGCTGGTCCTCATCTCCCACTGGTATCCTCTAAAACGAACCACAAACTCTTGGGCTCTGAACTTCTTTAGATCCTCAAAGGTCCAGATGTATCATCGCTTCCTCTCGCTAATTCACATCAGAGCTCAACACCGGTATTGCGAACGTCCAGCGATTGCTCCTACACTAAAGGTGCCAGCCCTGAAAGCTGTTGCTGGTCCTCATCTCCCACTGGTAACCTCTAAAACGAACCACAAACACTTGGCCTCTGAACTTGCTTAGACTGCTAAAAGTTCCAACATACACTCGCTCTCCTGCTCATGCAGCCAAAGCTCAACACCGAAATTGCGGACGTCCAGCGATTGCTCCTACACTAAAGGTGCCAGCCCTGAAAGCTGTTGCTGGTCCTCATCTCCCACTGGTAACCTCTAAAACGAACCACAAACACTTGGCCTCTGAACTTGTTTAGACTGCTAAAAGTTCCAACATACACTCGCTCTCCTTCTCACACAGGCCAGAGTTCAACACCGAAATTGTGGATGTCTAGCGATTGATCCTACACTAAAGGTGCCAGCCCTGAAAGCTGTTGCTGGTCCTCATCTCCCACTGGTAACCTCTAAAACGAACCACAGACACTTGGCCTCTGAACTTGTTTAGATACTGAAAAGTCCAGATGTATCATCGCTTCCTCATGCTAATTCACGACAGAGCTCAACACCGATATTGCAAAAGTGCAGCGATTGCTCCTACACTAAAGGTGCCAGCCCTGAAAGCTGTTGCTGGTCCTCATCTCCCACTGGTAACCTCTAAAACGAACCACAAACACTTGGGCTCTGAACTTGCTTAGACTGCTAAAAGTTGAAACATACACTCGCTCTCCTGCTCACGCATGTCAGAGTTCAAAAGCGATGTTGCGGACGTCCAGCGATTGCTCCTACACTAAAGGTGCCAGCCCTGAAAGCTGTTGCTGGTCCTCATCTCCCACTGGTAACCTCTAAAACGAACCACAAACACTTGGCCTCTGAACTTGTTTAGACTTCTAAAAGTTCCAACATTCACTCGCTCTCCTTCTCACGCAGGCCAGAGCTCAACACCGAAATTACGGACGTCCAGCGATTGATCCTACACTAAAGGTGCCAGCCCGGAAAGCTGTTGCTGGTCCTCATCTCCCACTGGTAACCTCTAAAACGAACCACAAACACTTGGCCTCTGAACTTCTTTAGATAATCAACGGTCTAGATGTATCATCGCTTCCTCTCGCTAATTCACATCAGAGCTCAACACCGATATTGCGAACGTCCAGCGATTGCTCCTACATAAATGGGCCAGCCCTGAAAGCTGTTGCTGGTCCTCATCTCCCACTGCTAACCTCTAAAGCGAACCACAAACACTTGGGGTCTGAAATTGTTTAGATACTCAAAGGTGCAGCCGCATGATTGCTTCCTCTCACTTAATTCAAGTCAGAGCTCAACTCCGATATTGCTAACGTCCAGCGATTGCTCCTACACTAAAGGCGCCAGCCCTGAAAGCTGTTGCTGGTCCTCATCTCCCACTGGTAACCTCTAAAACGAACCACAAACACTTGGCCTCTGAACTTGTTTAGACTGCTAAAAGTTCCAACATACACTCGCTCTCCTTCTCACACAGGCCAGAGTTCAACACCGAAATTGTGGATGTCTAGCGATTGATCCTACACTAAAGGTGCCAGCCCTGAAAGCTGTTGCTGGTCCTCATCTCCCACTGGTAACCTCTAAAACGAACCACAGACACTTGGCCTCTGAACTTGTTTAGATACTGAAAAGTCCAGATGTATCATCGCTTCCTCATGCTAATTCACGACAGAGCTCAACACCGATATTGCAAAAGTGCAGCGATTGCTCCTACACTAAAGGTGCCAGCCCTGAAAGCTGTTGCTGGTCCTCATCTCCCACTGGTAACCTCTAAAACGAACCACAAACACTTGGGCTCTGAACTTGCTTAGACTGCTAAAAGTTGAAACATACACTCGCTCTCCTGCTCACGCATGTCAGAGTTCAAAAGCGATGTTGCGGACGTCCAGCGATTGCTCCTACACTAAAGGTGCCAGCCCTGAAAGCTGTTGCTGGTCCTCATCTCCCACTGGTAACCTCTAAAACGAACCACAAACACTTGGCCTCTGAACTTGTTTAGACTTCTAAAAGTTCCAACATTCACTCGCTCTCCTTCTCACGCAGGCCAGAGCTCAACACCGAAATTACGGACGTCCAGCGATTGATCCTACACTAAAGGTGCCAGCCCGGAAAGCTGTTGCTGGTCCTCATCTCCCACTGGTAACCTCTAAAACGAACCACAAACACTTGGCCTCTGAACTTCTTTAGATAATCAACGGTCTAGATGTATCATCGCTTCCTCTCGCTAATTCACATCAGAGCTCAACACCGATATTGCGAACGTCCAGCGATTGCTCCTACATAAATGGGCCAGCCCTGAAAGCTGTTGCTGGTCCTCATCTCCCACTGCTAACCTCTAAAGCGAACCACAAACACTTGGGGTCTGAAATTGTTTAGATACTCAAAGGTGCAGCCGCATGATTGCTTCCTCTCACTTAATTCAAGTCAGAGCTCAACTCCGATATTGCTAACGTCCAGCGATTGCTCCTACACTAAAGGCGCCAGCCCTGAAAGCTGTTGCTGGTCCTCATCTCCCACTGGTAACCTCTAAAACGAACAACAAACACTTGGCTTCTGAACTTCTTTAGATACTCAAAGGTCCAGATGAATCATCGCTTCCTCTCGGTAATTCACGATAGAGCTCAACACTGATATTGCAAACGTCCAGGGACTGCTCCTACACTAAATGGGCCAGCCCTGAAAGCTGTTGCTCGTCCTCATCTCCCACTGCTAACCTCTAAAACGAACCACAAACACTTGGGCTCTGAACTTGTTTAGATCCTCAAAGGTCCAGATGTATCATCGCTTCCTCTCGCTAATTCACGTCAGAGCTCAACACCGATATTGCGGACGTCCAGCGATTGCTCCTACACTAAAGGTGCCAGCCCTGAAAGCTGTTGCTGGTCCTCATCTCCCACTGGTAACCTCTAAAACGAACCACAAACACTTGGCCTCTTAACTTGTTTAGACTGCTAAAGTTCCAACATACACTCGCTCTCCTGCTCACACAGCCAAAGCTCAACATCGAAATTGCGAACGTCCAGCGATTGCTCCTACACTAAAGTGCCAGCCCTGACAGGTGTTGCTGGTCCTCATCTCCCACTGGTAACCTCTAAAACGAACCACAAACTCTTGGGCTCTGAACTTCTTTAGATCCTCAAAGGTCCAGATGTATCATCGCTTCCTCTCGCTAATTCACATCAGAGCTCAACACCGGTATTGCGAACGTCCAGCGATTGCTCCTACACTAAAGGTGCCAGCCCTGAAAGCTGTTGCTGGTCCTCATCTCCCACTGGTAACCTCTAAAACGAACCACAAACACTTGGCCTCTGAACTTGCTTAGACTGCTAAAAGTTCCAACATACACTCGCTCTCCTACTCATGCAGCCAAAGCTCAACACCGAAATTGCGGACGTCCAGCGATTGCTCCTACACTAAAGGTGCCAGCCCTGAAAGCTGTTGCTGGTCCTCATCTCCCACTGGTAACCTCTAAAACGAACCACAAACACTTGGCCTCTGAACTTGTTTAGACTGCTAAAAGTTCCAACATACACTCGCTCTCCTTCTCACACAGGCCAGAGTTCAACACCGAAATTGTGGATGTCTAGCGATTGATCCTACACTAAAGGTGCCAGCCCTGAAAGCTGTTGCTGGTCCTCATCTCCCACTGGTAACCTCTAAAACGAACCACAGACACTTGGCCTCTGAACTTGTTTAGATACTGAAAAGTCCAGATGTATCATCGCTTCCTCATGCTAATTCACGACAGAGCTCAACACCGATATTGCAAAAGTGCAGCGATTGCTCCTACACTAAAGGTGCCAGCCCTGAAAGCTGTTGCTGGTCCTCATCTCCCACTGGTAACCTCTAAAACGAACCACAAACACTTGGGCTCTGAACTTGCTTAGACTGCTAAAAGTTGAAACATACACTCGCTCTCCTGCTCACGCATGTCAGAGTTCAAAAGCGATGTTGCGGACGTCCAGCGATTGCTCCTACACTAAAGGTGCCAGCCCTGAAAGCTGTTGCTGGTCCTCATCTCCCACTGGTAACCTCTAAAACGAACCACAAACACTTGGCCTCTGAACTTGTTTAGACTTCTAAAAGTTCCAACATTCACTCGCTCTCCTTCTCACGCAGGCCAGAGCTCAACACCGATATTACGGACGTCCAGCGATTGATCCTACACTAAAGGTGCCAGCCCGGAAAGCTGTTGCTGGTCCTCATCTCCCACTGGTAACCTCTAAAAAGAACCACAAACACTTGGGCTCTGAACTTCTTTAGATAATCAACGGTCTAGATGTATCATCGCTTCCTCTCGCTAATTCACATCAGAGCTCAACACCGATATTGCGAACGTCCAGCGATTGCTCCTACATAAATGGGCCAGCCCTGAAAGCTGTTGCTGGTCCTCATCTCCCACTGGTAACCTCTAAAGCGAACCACAAACACTTGGGGTCTGAAATTGTTTAGATACTCAAAGGTGCAGCCGCATGATTGCTTCCTCTCACTTAATTCAAGTCAGAGCTCAACACCGATATTGCTAACGTCCAGCGATTGCTCCTACACTAAAGGTGCCAGCCCTGAAAGCTGTTGCTGGTCCTCATCTCCCACTGGTAACCTCTAAAACGAACAACAAACACTTGGCCTCTGAACTTCTTTAGATACTCAAAGGTCCAGATGAATCATCGCTTCCTCTCGGTAATTCACGATAGAGCTCAACACTGATATTGCAAACGTCCAGGGACTGCTCCTACATTAAATGGGCCAGCCCTGAAAGCTGTTGCTGGTCCTCATCTCCCACTGGTAACCTCTAAAACGAACCACAAACACTTGGGCTCTGAACTTGTTTAGATCCTCAAATGTCCAGATGTATCATCGCTTCCTCTCGCTAATTCACGTCAGGGCTCAACACCGATATTGCAGACGTCCAGCGATTGCTCCTACACTAAAGGTGCCAGCCCTGAAAGCTGTTGCTGGTCCTCATCTCCCACTGGTAACCTCTAAAACGAACCACAAACACTTGGCCTCTTAACTTGTTTAGACTGCTAAAAGTTCCAACATACACTCGCTCTCCTGCTCACGCAGCCAAAGCTCAACACCGAAATTGCGAACGTCCAGCGATTGCTCCTACACTAAAGGTGCCAGCCCTGAAAGCTGTTGCTGGTCCTCATCTCCCACTGGTAACTCTAAAACGAACCACAAACTCTTGGGCTCTGAACTTCTTTAGATCCTCAAAGGTCCAGATGTATCATCGCTTCCTCTCGCTAATTCACGTCAGAGCTCAACACCGGTATTGCGAACGTCCAGCGATTGCTCCTACACTAAAGGTGCCAGCCCTGAAAGCTGTTGCTGGTCCTCATCTCCCACTGGTAAGCTCTAAAACGAACCACAAATACTTGGCCTCTGAACTTGCTTAGACTGCTAAAAGTTCCAACATACACTCGCTCTCCTGCTCATGCAGCCAAAGCTCAACACCGAAATTGCGGACGTCCAGCGATTGCTCCTACACTAAAGGTGCCAGCCCTGAAAGCTGTTGCTGGTCCTCATCTCCCACTGGTAACCTCTAAAACGAACCACAAACACTTGGGCTCTGAACTTGCTTAGACTGCTAAAAGTTGAAACATACACTCGCTCTCCTGCTCACGCAGGTCAGAGTTCAAAAGCGATGTTGCGGACGTCCAGCGATTGCTCCTACACTAAAGGTGCCAGCCCTGAAAGCTGTTGCTGGTCCTCATCTCCCACTGGTAACCTCTCAAACGAACCACAAACACTTGGGCTCTGAACTTCTTTAGATACCCAAAGTTCCAGACGTATCATGGCTTCCTCTCGGTAATTCACATCAGAGCTCAACACCGATATTGCGGACGTCCAGCGATTGCTCCTACACTAAGGTGCCAGCCCTGAAAGCTGTTGCTGGTCGTCATCTCCCACTGGTAACCTCTAAAACGAACCACAAACACTTGGCCTCTTAAGTTTTTTAGACTGCTAAAAGTTCCAACATATACTCGCTCTCCTGCTCACGCAGGCCAGAGCTCAACACCGAAATTGTGGACGTCTAGCGATTGATCCTACACTAAATGTGCCAGCCCTGAAAGCTGTTGCTGGTCCTCATCTCCCACTGGTAACCTCTAAAACGAACCACAGACACTTGGCCTCTGAACTTGTTTAGATACTGAAAAGTCCAGATGTATCATCGCTTCCTCATGCTAATTCACGACAGAGCTCAACACTGATATTGCAAAAGTGCAGCGATTGCTCCTACACTAAAGGTGCCAGCCCTGAAAGCTGTTGCTGGTCATCATCTCCCACTGGTAACCTCTAAAACAAACCACAAACACTTGGCCTCTGAACTTGTTTAGACTGCTAAAAGTTCCAACATACACTCGCTCTCCTGCTCACGCAGGTCAGAGCTCAAAAGCGATATTGCGAACATGCAGCGATTGCTCCTACACTAAAGGTGCCAGCCCTGAAAGCTGTTGCTGGTCCTCATCTCCCACTGGTAACCTCTAAAACGAACCACAAACACTTGGCCTCTGAACTTGTTTAGACTTCTAAAAGTTCTAACATTCACTCGCTCTCCTTCTCACGCAGGCCAGAGCTCAACACCGATATTACGGACGTCCAGCGATTGATCCTACACTAAAGGTGCCAGCCCTGAAAGCTGTTGCTGGTCCTCATCTCCCACTGGTAACCTCCAAAACGAACCACAAACACTTGGGCTCTGAACTTCTTTAGATAATCAACGGTCTAGATGTATCATCGCTTCCTCTCGCTAATTCACATCAGAGCTCAACACCGATATTGCGAACGTCCAGCGATTGCTCCTACATAAATGGGCCAGCCCTGAAAGCTGTTGCTGGTCCTCATCTCCCACTGGTAACCTCTAAAGCGAACCACAAACACTTGGGGTCTGAAATTGTTTAGATACTCAAAGGTGCAGCCGCATGATTGCTTCCTCTCACTTAATTCAAGTCAGAGCTCAACACCGATATTGCTAACGTCCAGCGATTGCTCCTACACTAAAGGTGCCAGCCCTGAAAGCTGTTGCTGGTCCTCATCTCCCACTGGTAACCTCTAAAACGAACAACAAACACTTGGCCTCTGAACTTGTTTAGATACTCAAAGGTCCAGATGAATCATCGCTTCCTCTCGGTAATTCACGATAGAGCTCAACACTGATATTGCAAACGTCCAGGGACTGCTCCTACACTAAATGGGCCAGCCCTGAAAGCTGTTGCTGGTCCTCATCTCCCACTGGTAACCTCTAAAACGAACCACAAACACTTGGGCTCTGAACTTGTTTAGATCCTCAAAGGTCCAGATGTATCATCGCTTCCTCTCGCTAATTCACGTCAGAGCTCAACACCGATATTGCGGACGTCCAGCGATTGCTCCTACACTAAAGGTGGCAGCCCTGAAAGCTGTTGCTGGTCCTCATCTCCCACTGGTAACCTCTAAAACGAACCACAAACTCTTGGGCTCTGAACTTCTTTAGATACTCAAAGGTCCAGACGTATCATCGCTTCCTCTCGCTAATTCACGTCAGAGCTCAACACCGATATTGCGGACGTCCAGCGACTACTCCTACACTAAAGGTGCCAGCCCTGAAAGCTGTTGCTGGTCCTCATCTCCCACTGGTAACCTCTCAAACGAACCACAAACACTTGGCCTCTGAACTTCTTTCGATACTGAAAAGTCCAGATGTATCATCGCTTCCTCATGCTAATTCACGTCAGAGCTCAACACCGATATTGCAAAAGTGCAGCGATTGCTCCTACACTAAAGGTGCCAGCCCTGAAAGCTGTTGCTGGTCCTCATCTCCCACTGGTAACCTCTAAAATGAACCACAAACACTTGGCCTCTGAACTTGCTTAGACTGCTAAAAGTTCCAACATACACTCGCTCTCCTGCTCACGCAGGCCAGAGCTCAAAAGCGGTATTGCGAACGTCCAGCGATTGCTCCTACACTAAAGGTGCCAGCCCTGAAAGCTGTTGCTGGTCCTCATCTCCCACTGGTAACCTCTCAAACGAACCACAAACACTTGGCCTCTGAACTTCTTTAGATACTCAAAGGTCTAGATGTATCATCACTTCCTCTCGCTAATTCACGTCAGAGCTCAACACCAATATTGCGAACGTCCAGCGACTGCTCCTACACTAAAGGTGGCAGCCCTGAAAGCTGTTGCTGGTCCTCATCTCCCACTGGTAACCTCTAAAACGAACCACAAACACTTGGCCTCTGAAATTGCTTAGACTGCTACAAGTTCCAACATACACTCGCTGTCCTGCTCACACAGGTCAGAGCTCAAAAGCGATATTGCGAAAGTCCAGCGATTGCTCCTACACTAAAGGTGCCAGCCCTGAAAGGTGTTGCTGGTCCTCATCTCCCACTGGTAACCTCTAAAACGAAACACAAACACTTGGCCTCTGAACTTGTTGAGATACTCAAAGGTCCAGCCGCATGATTGCTTCCTCTCACTTAATTCAAGTCAGAGCTCAACACCGATATTGCTAACGTCCAGCGATTGCTCCTACACTAAAGGTGCCAGCCCTGAAAGCTGTTGCTGGTCCTCATCTCCCACTGGTAACCTCTAAAACGAACAACAAACATTTGCCCTCTGAACTTCTTTAGATACTCAAAGGTCCAGATGTATCATCGCTTCCTCTCGGTAATTCACGATAGAGCTCAACACCGAAATTGCGGACGTCCAGCGATTGCTCCTACACTAAAGGTTGCAGCCCTGAAAGGTGTTGCTGGTCCTCATCTCCCACTGGTAACCTCTCAAACGAACCACAAACACTTGGCCTCTGAACTTGTTTAGATCCTCAAAGGTCCAGATGTATCATCGCTTCCTCTCGCTAATTCACGTCAGAGCTCAACACCGATATTGCGGACATCCAGCGATTGCTCCTACACTAAAGGTGCCAGCCCTGAAAGCTGTTGCTGGTCCTCATCTCCCACTGGTAACCTCTAAAACGAACCACAAACACTTGGCCTCTGAACTTGTTTAGACTGCTAAAAGTTCCAACATACACTCGCTCTCCTGCTCATGCAGGCCTGAGCTCAACACAGATATTGCGAACATCCAGCGATTGCTCCTACACTAAAGGTGCCAGCCCTGAAAGCTGTTGCTGGTCCTCATCTCCCACTGGTAACCTCTAAAATGAACCACAAACACTTGGCCTCTGAACTTGCTTAGACTTCTAAAAGTTCCAACATAAACTCACTCTCCTTCTCACGCAGGCCAGAGCTCAACACCGAAATTGCGGACATCCAGGGATTGCTCCTACACTAAAAGTGCCAGCCCTGAAAGCTCTTGCTGGTCCTCATCTCCCACTGGTAACCTCTCAAACTAACCACAAACACTTGGCCTCTGAACTTGTTTAGATACCCAAAGGTCCAGACGTATCATCGCTTCCTCTCGCTAATTCACATCAGAGCTCAACACCGATATTGCGGACGTCCAGCGATTGCTCCTACACGAAGGGGCCAGCCCTGAAAGCTGTTGCTGGTCGTCATCTCCCACTGGTAACCTCTAAAACGAACCACAAACACTTGGGCTCTGAACTTGTTTAGACTGCTAAAAGTTCCAACATACACTCGCTCTCCTGCTCACGCAGGCCAGAGCTCAACACCGAAATTGTGGATGTCTAGCGATTGATCCTACACTAAAGGTGCCAGCCCTGAAAGCTGTTGCTGGTCCTCATCTCCCACTGGTAACCTCTAAAACGAACCACAGACACTTGGCCTCTGAACTTGTTTAGATACTGAAAAGTCCAGTTGTATCATCGCTTCCTCATGCTAATTCACGTCAGAGTTCAACACCGATATTGCAAAAGTGCAGCGATTGCTCCTACACTAAAGGTGCCAGCCCTGAAAGCTGTTGCTGGTCCTCATCTCACACTGCTAACCTCTAAAACGAACCACAAACACTTGGCCTCTGAACTTCTTTAGATACCCAAAGTTCCAGACGTATCATCGCTTCCTCTCGGTAGTTCACGTCAGAGCTCAACACCGATATCAAACGTCCAGGGACTGCTCCTACACTAAAGGTGCCAGCCCTGAAAGCTGTTGCTGGTCCTCATCTCCCACTGGTAACCTCTAAAACAAACCACAAACACTTGGCCTCTGAACATGTTTAGACTGCTAAAAGTTCCAACATACACTCGCTCTCCTGCTCACGCAGGTCAGAGCTCAAAAGCGATATTGCGAACATCCAGCGATTGCTCCTACACTAAAGGTGCCAGCCCTGAAAGCTGTTTCTGGTCCTCATCTCCCACTGGTAACGTCTAAAACGAACCACAAACACTTGGCCTCTGAACCTGTTTAGATACCCAAAGGTCCAGACGTATGATCGCTTCCTCTCGGTAATAAACGACAGAGCTCAACACTGATATTGCAAACGTCCAGTGATTGCTCCTACACTAAAGGTGCCAGCTCTGAAAGCTGTTGCTGGTCCCCATCTCCCACTGGTAACCTCTAAAACGAACCACAAACACTTGGCCTCTGAACTTGTTTAGATCCTCAAAGGTCCAGATGTATCATCGCTTCCTCTCGCTAATTCACGTCAGAGCTCAACACCGGTATTGCAAAAGTGCAGCGATTGCTCCTACACTAAAGGTGCCAGCCCTGAAAGCTGTTGCTGGTCCTCATCTCCCACTGGTAACCTCTAAAACGAACCACAAACACTTGGCCTCTGAACTTGCTTAGACTGCTAAAAGTTGAAACATACACTCGCTCTCCTGCTCACGCAGGTCAGAGTTCAAAAGCGATGTTGCGGACGTCCAGCGATTGCTCCTACACTAAAGGTGCCAGCCCTGAAAGCTGTTGCTGGTCCTCATCTCCCACTGGTAACCTCTCAAACGAACCACAAACACTTGGGCTCTGAACTTCTTTAGATACCCAAAGTTCCAGACGTATCATGGCTTCCTCTCGGTAATTCACATCAGAGCTCAACACCGATATTGCGGACGTCCAGCGATTGCTCCTACACTAAGGTGCCAGCCCTGAAAGCTGTTGCTGGTCGTCATCTCCCACTGGTAACCTCTAAAACGAACCACAAACACTTGGCCTCTTAAGTTTTTTAGACTGCTAAAAGTTCCAACATATACTCGCTCTCCTGCTCACGCAGGCCAGAGCTCAACACCGAAATTGTGGACGTCTAGCGATTGATCCTACACTAAATGTGCCAGCCCTGAAAGCTGTTGCTGGTCCTCATCTCCCACTGGTAACCTCTCAAACGAACCACAAACACTTGGCCTCTTAACTTGTTTAGATACTGAAAAGTCCAGATGTATCATCGCTTCCTCATGCTAATTCACGACAGAGCTCAACACTGATATTGCAAAAGTGCAGCGATTGCTCCTACACTAAAGGTGCCAGCCCTGAAAGCTGTTGCTGGTCCTCATCTCCCACTGGTAACCTCTAAAACAAACCACAAACACTTGGCCTCTGAACTTGTTTAGACTGCTAAAAGTTCCAACATACACTCGCTCTCCTGCTCACGCAGGTCAGAGCTCAAAAGCGATATTGCGAACATCCAGCGATTGCTCCTACACTAAAGGTGCCAGCCCTGAAAGCTGTTGCTGGTCCTCATCTCCCACTGGTAACCTCTAAAACGAACCACAAACACTTGGCCTCTGAACTTGTTTAGACTTCTAAAAGTTCTAACATTCACTCGCTCTCCTTCTCACGCAGGCCAGAGCTCAACACCGATATTACGGACGTCCAGCGATTGATCCTACACTAAAGGTGCCAGCCCTGAAAGCTGTTGCTGGTCCTCATCTCCCACTGGTAACCTCTAAAACGAACCACAAACACTTGGGCTCTGAACTTCTTTAGATAATCAACGGTCTAGATGTATCATCGCTTCCTCTCGCTAATTCACATCAGAGCTCAACACCGATATTGCGAACGTCCAGCGATTGCTCCTACATAAATGGGCCAGCCCTGAAAGCTGTTGCTGGTCCTCATCTCCCACTGGTAACCTCTAAAGCGAACCACAAACACTTGGGGTCTGAAATTGTTTAGATACTCAAAGGTGCAGCCGCATGATTGCTTCCTCTCACTTAATTCAAGTCAGAGCTCAACACCGATATTGCTAACGTCCAGCGATTGCTCCTACACTAAAGGTGCCAGCCCTGAAAGCTGTTGCTGGTCCTCATCTCCCACTGGTAACCTCTAAAACGAACAACAAACACTTGGCCTCTGAACTTCTTTAGATACTCAAAGGTCCAGATGAATCATCGCTTCCTCTCGGTAATTCACGATAGAGCTCAACACTGATATTGCAAACGTCCAGGGACTGCTCCTACACTAAATGGGCCAGCCCTGAAAGCTGTTGCTGGTCCTCATCTCCCACTGGTAACCTCTAAAACGAACCACAAACACTTGGGCTCTGAACTTGTTTAGATCCTCAAAGGTCCAGATGTATCATCGCTTCCTCTCGCTAATTCACGTCAGAGCTCAACACCGATATTGCGGACGTCCAGCGATTGCTCCTACACTAAAGGTGGCAGCCCTGAAAGCTGTTGCTGGTCCTCATCTCCCACTGGTAACCTCTAAAACGAACCACAAACTCTTGGGCTCTGAACTTCTTTAGATACTCAAAGGTCCAGACGTATCATCGCTTCCTCTCGCTAATTCACGTCAGAGCTCAACACCGATATTGCGGACGTCCAGCGACTACTCCTACACTAAAGGTGCCAGCCCTGAAAGCTGTTGCTGGTCCTCATCTCCCACTGGTAACCTCTCAAACGAACCACAAACACTTGGCCTCTGAACTTCTTTCGATACTGAAAAGTCCAGATGTATCATCGCTTCCTCATGCTAATTCACGTCAGAGCTCAACACCGATATTGCAAACGTCCAGGGACTGCTCCTACACTAAAGGTGCCAGCCCTGAAAGCTGTTGCTGGTCCTCATCTCCCACTGGTAACCTCTAAAATGAACCACAAACACTTGGCCTCTGAACTTGCTTAGACTGCTAAAAGTTCCAACATACACTCGCTCTCCTGCTCACGCAGGCCAGAGCTCAAAAGCGGTATTGCGAACGTCCAGCGATTGCTCCTACACTAAAGGTGCCAGCCCTGAAAGCTGTTGCTGGTCCTCATCTCCCACTGCTAACCTCTCAAACGAACCACAAACACTTGGCCTCTGAACTTCTTTAGATACTCAAAGGTCTAGATGTATCATCACTTCCTCTCGCTAATTCACGTCAGAGCTCAACACCAATATTGCGAACGTCCAGCGACTGCTCCTACACTAAAGGTGGCAGCCCTGAAAGCTGTTGCTGGTCCTCATCTCCCACTGGTAACCTCTAAAACGAACCACAAACACTTGGCCTCTGAAATTGCTTAGACTGCTACAAGTTCCAACATACACTCGCTGTCCTGCTCACACAGGTCAGAGCTCAAAAGCGATATTGCGAAAGTCCAGCGATTGCTCCTACACTAAAGGTGCCAGCCCTGAAAGGTGTTGCTGGTCCTCATCTCCCACTGGTAACCTCTAAAACGAAACACAAACACTTGGCCTCTGAACTTGTTGAGATACTCAAAGGTCCAGCCGCATGATTGCTTCCTCTCACTTAATTCAAGTCAGAGCTCAACACCGATATTGCTAACGTCCAGCGATTGCTCCTACACTAAAGGTGCCAGCCCTGAAAGCTGTTGCTGGTCCTCATCTCCCACTGGTAACCTCTAAAACGAACAACAAACATTTGCCCTCTGAACTTCTTTAGATACTCAAAGGTCCAGATGTATCATCGCTTCCTCTCGGTAATTCACGATAGAGCTCAACACCGAAATTGCGGACGTCCAGCGATTGCTCCTACACTAAAGGTTGCAGCCCTGAAAGGTGTTGCTGGTCCTCATCTCCCACTGGTAACCTCTCAAACGAACCACAAACACTTGGCCTCTGAACTTGTTTAGATCCTCAAAGGTCCAGATGTATCATCGCTTCCTCTCGCTAATTCACGTCAGAGCTCAACACCGATATTGCGGACATCCAGCGATTGCTCCTACACTAAAGGTGCCAGCCCTGAAAGCTGTTGCTGGTCCTCATCTCCCACTGGTAACCTCTAAAACGAACCACAAACACTTGGCCTCTGAACTTGTTTAGACTGCTAAAAGTTCCAACATACACTCGCTCTCCTGCTCATGCAGGCCTGAGCTCAACACAGATATTGCGAACATCCAGCGATTGCTCCTACACTAAAGGTGCCAGCCCTGAAAGCTGTTGCTGGTCCTCATCTCCCACTGGTAACCTCTAAAACGAACCACAAACACTTGGCCTCTGAACTTGCTTAGACTGCTAAAAGTTCCAACATACACTCGCTCTCCTGCTCACGCAGGCCAGAGCTCAACACCGAAATTGTGGATGTCTAGCGATTGATCCTACACTAAAGGTGCCAGCCCTGAAAGCTGTTGCTGGTCCTCATCTCCCACTGGTAACCTCTAAAACGAACCACAGACACTTGGCCTCTGAACTTGTTTAGATACTGAAAAGTCCAGTTGTATCATCGCTTCCTCATGCTAATTCACGTCAGAGTTCAACACCGATATTGCAAAAGTGCAGCGATTGCTCCTACACTAAAGGTGCCAGCCCTGAAAGCTGTTGCTGGTCCTCATCTCCCACTGGTAACCTCTAAAACGAACCACAAACACTTGGCCTCTGAACTTCTTTAGATACCCAAAGTTCCAGACGTATCATCGCTTCCTCTCGGTAGTTCACGTCAGAGCTCAACACCGATATCAAACGTCCAGGGACTGCTCCTACACTAAAGGTGCCAGCCCTGAAAGCTGTTGCTGGTCCTCATCTCCCACTGGTAACCTCTAAAACAAACCACAAACACTTGGCCTCTGAACATGTTTAGACTGCTAAAAGTTCCAACATACACTCGTTCTCCTGCTCACGCAGGTCAGAGCTCAAAAGCGATATTGCGAACATCCAGCGATTGCTCCTACACTAAAGGTGCCAGCCCTGAAAGCTGTTTCTGGTCCTCATCTCCCACTGGTAACGTCTAAAACGAACCACAAACACTTGGCCTCTGAACCTGTTTAGATACTCAAAGGTCCAGACGTATGATCGCTTCCTCTCGGTAATAAACGACAGAGCTCAACACTGATATTGCAAACGTCCAGTGATTGCTCCTACACTAAAGGTGCCAGCTCTGAAAGCTGTTGCTGGTCCTCATCTCCCACTGGTAACCTCTAAAACGAACCACAAACACTTGGCCTCTGAACTTGTTTAGATCCTCAAAGGTCCAGATGTATCATCGCTTCCTCTCGCTAATTCACGTCAGAGCTCAACACCGGTATTGCGAACGTCCAGAGATTGCTCCTACACTAAAGGTGCCAGCCCTGAAAGCTGTTGCTGGTCCTCATCTCCCACTGGTAACCTCTAAAACGAACCACAAACACTTGGCCTCTGAACTTGCTTAGACTGCTAAAAGTTCCAACATACACTCGCTCTCCTGCTCATGCAGCCAAAGCTCAACACCGAAATTGCGGACGTCCAGCGATTGCTCCTACACTAAAGGTGCCAGCCCTGAAAGCTGTTGCTGGTCGTCATCTCCCACTGGTAACATCTAAAACGAACCACAAACACTTGGCCTCTTAAGTTTTTTAGACTGCTAAAAGTTCCAACATAAACTCGCTCTCCTGCTCACGCAGGCCAGAGCTCAACACCGAAATTGTGGACGTCTAGCGATTGTTCCTACACTAAATGTGCCAGCCCTGAAAGCTGTTGCTGGTCCTCATCTCCCACTGGTAACCTCTAAAACGAACCACAGACACTTGGCCTCTGAACTTGTTTAGATACTGAAAAGTCCAGATGTATCATCGCTTCCTCATGCTAATTCACGACAGAGCTCAACACCGATATTGCAAAAGTGCAGCGATTGCTCCTACACTAAAGGTGCCAGCCCTGAAAGCTGTTGCTGGTCCTCATCTCCCACTGGTAACCTCTAAAACAAACCACAAACACTTGGCCTCTGAACATGTTTAGACTGCTAAAAGTTCCAACATACACTCGCTCTCCTTCTCACGCAGGTCAGAGCTCAAAAGCGATATTGCGAACATCCAGCGATTGCTCCTACACTAAAGGTGCCAGCCCTGAAAGCTGTTGCTGGTCCTCATCTCCCACTGGTAACCTCTAAAACGAACCACAAACACTTGGCCTCTGAACTTGTTTAGACTTCTAAAAGTTCTAACATTCACTCGCTCTCCTTCTCACGCAGGCCAGAGCTCAACACCGATATTACGGACGTCCAGCGATTGATCCTACACTAAAGGTGCCAGCCCCGAAAGCTGTTGCTGGTCCTCATCTCCCACTGGTAACCTCTAAAACGAACCACAAACACTTGGGCTCTGAACTTCTTTAGATAATCAACGGTCTAGATGTATCATCGCTTCCTCTCGCTAATTCACATCACAGCTCAACACCGATATTGCGAACGTCCAGCGATTGCTCCTACATAAATGGGCTAGCCCTGAAAGCTGTTGCTGGTCCTCATCTCCCACTGGTAACCTCTAAAGCGAACCACAAACACTTGGGGTCTGAAATTGTTTAGATACTCAAAGGTGCAGCCGCATGATTGCTTCCTCTCACTTAATTCAAGTCAGAGCTCAACACCGATATTGCTAACGTCCAGCGATTGCTCCTACACTAAAGGTGCCAGCCCTGAAAGCTGTTGCTGGTCCTCATCTCCCACTGGTAACCTCTAAAACGAACCACAAACACTTGGCCTCTGAAATTGCTTAGACTGCGACAAGTTCCAACATACACTCGCTGTCCTGCTCACACAGGTCAGAGCTCAAAAGCGATATTGCTAACGTCCAGCGATTGCTCCTACACTAAAGGTGCCAGCCCTGAAAGCTGTTGCTGGTCCTCATCTCCCACTGGTAACCTCTAAAACGAACAACAAACATTTGCCCTCTGAACTTCTTTAGATACTCAAAGGTCCAGATGTATCATCGCTTCCTCTCGGTAATTCACGATAGAGCTCAACACCGAAATTGCGGACGTCCAGCGATTGCTCCTACACTAAAGGTTGCAGCCCTGAAAGGTGTTGCTGGTCCTCATCTCCCACTGGTAACCTCTAAAACGAACCACAAACACTTGGCCTCTGAACTTGTTTAGATCCTCAAAGGTCCAGATGTATCATCGCTTCCTCTCGCTAATTCACGTCAGAGCTCAACACCGATATTGCGGACATCCAGCGATTGCTCCTACACTAAAGGTGCCAGCCCTGAAAGCTGTTGCTGGTCCTCATCTCCCACTGGTAACCTCTAAAACGAACCACAAACACTTGGCCTCTGAACTTGTTTAGACTGCTAAAAGTTCCAACATACACTCGCTCTCCTGCTCATGCAGGCCTGAGCTCAACACAGATATTGCGAACATCCAGCGATTGCTCCTACACTAAAGGTGCCAGCCCTGAAAGCTGTTGCTGGTCCTCATCTCCCACTGGTAACCTCTAAAATGAACCACAAACACTTGGCCTCTGAACTTGCTTAGACTTCTAAAAGTTCCAACATAAACTCGCTCTCCTTCTCACGCAGGCCAGAGCTCAACACCGAAATTGCGGACATCCAGCGATTGCTCCAACACTAAAAGTGCCAGCCCTGAAAGCTCTTGCTGGTCCTCATCTCCCACTGGTAACCTCTCAAACTAACCACAAACACTTGGCCTCTGAACTTGTTTAGATACCCAAAGGTCCAGAAGTATCATCGCTTCCTCTCGCTAATTCACATCAGAACTCAACACCGATATTGCGGACGTCCAGCGATTGCTCCTACACGAAGGGGCCAGCCCTGAAAGCTGTTGCTGGTCCTCATCTCCCACTGGTAACCTCTAAAACGAAGCACAAACACTTGGGCTCTGAACTTGTTTAGACTGCTAAAAGTTCCAACATACACTCGCTCTCCTGCTCACGCAGGCCAGAGCTCAACACCGAAATTGTGGATGTCTAGCGATTGATCCTACACTAAAGGTGCCAGCCCTGAAAGCTGTTGCTGGTCCTCATCTCCCACTGGTAACCTCTCAAACGAACCACAGACACTTGGCCTCTGAACTTGTTTAGATACTGAAAAGTCCAGTTGTACCATCTCTTCCTCATGCTAATTCACGTCAGAGTTCAACACCGATATTGCAAAAGTGCAGCGATTGCTCCTACACTAAAGGTGCCAGCCCTGAAAGCTGTTGCTGGTCCTCATCTCCCACTGGTAACCTCTAAAACGAACCACAAACACTTGGCCTCTGAACTTCTTTAGATACCCAAAGTTCCAGACGTATCATCGCTTCCTCTCGGTAGTTCACGTCAGAGCTCAACACCGATATCAAACGTCCAGGGACTGCTCCTACACTAAAGGTGCCAGCCCTGAAAGCTGTTGCTGGTCCTCATCTCCCACTGGTAACCTCTAAAACAAACCACAAACACTTGGCCTCTGAACATGTTTAGACTGCTAAAAGTTCCAACATACACTCGTTCTCCTGCTCACGCAGGTCAGAGCTCAAAAGCGATATTGCGAACATCCAGCGATTGCTCCTACACTAAAGGTGCCAGCCCTGAAAGCTGTTTCTGGTCCTCATCTCCCACTGGTAACGTCTAAAACGAACCACAAACACTTGGCCTCTGAACCTGTTTAGATACCCAAAGGTCCAGACGTATGATCGCTTCCTCTCGGTAATAAACGACAGAGCTCAACACTGATATTGCAAACGTCAGTGATTGCTCCTACACTAAAGGTGCCAGCTCTGAAAGCTGTTGCTGGTCCTCATCTCCCACTGGTAACCTCTAAAACGAACCACAAACACTTGGCCTCTGAACTTGCTTAGACTGCTAAAAGTTCCAACATACACTTGCTCTCCTTCTCACACAGGCCAGAGTTCAACACCGAAATTGTGGATGTCTAGCGATTGATCCTACACTAAAGGTGCCAGCCCTGAAAGCTGTTGCTGGTCCTCATCTCCCACTGGTAACCTCTCAAACGAACCACAGACACTTGGCCTCTGAACTTGTTTAGATACTGAAAAGTCCAGTTGTACCATCTCTTCCTCATGCTAATTCACGTCAGAGTTCAACACCGATATTGCAAAAGTGCAGCGATTGCTCCTACACTAAAGGTGCCAGCCCTGAAAGCTGTTGCTGGTCCTCATCTCCCACTGGTAACCTCTAAACGAACCACAAACACTTGGCCTCTGAACTTCTTTAGATACCCAAAGTTCCAGACGTATCATCGCTTCCTCTCGGTAGTTCACGTCAGAGCTCAACACCGATATCAAACGTCCAGGGACTGCTCCTACACTAAAGGTGCCAGCCCTGAAAGCTGTTGCTGGTCCTCATCTCCCACTGGTAACCTCTAAAACAAACCACAAACACTTGGCCTCTTGAACATGTTTAGACTGCTAAAAGTTCCAACATACACTCGTTCTCCTGCTCACGCAGGTCAGAGCTCAAAAGCGATATTGCGAACATCCAGCGATTGCTCCTACACTAAAGGTGCCAGCCCTGAAAGCTGTTTCTGGTCCTCATCTCCCACTGGTAACGTCTAAAACGAACCACAAACACTTGGCCTCTGAACCTGTTTAGATACCCAAAGGTCCAGACGTATGATCGCTTCCTCTCGGTAATAAACGACAGAGCTCAACACTGATATTGCAAACGTCCAGTGATTGCTCCTACACTAAAGGTGCCAGCTCTGAAAGCTGTTGCTGGTCCTCATCTCCCACTGGTAACCTCTAAAACGAACCACAAACACTTGGCCTCTGAACTTGTTTAGACTGCTAAAAGTTCCAACATACACTTGCTCTCCTTCTCACACAGGCCAGAGTTTCAACACCGAAATTGTGGATGTCTAGCGATTGATCCTACACTAAAGGTGCCAGCCCTGAAAGCTGTTGCTGGTCCTCATCTCCCACTGGTAACCTCTAAAACGAACCACAAACACTTGGCCTCTGAACTTGTTTAGATACTGAAAAGTCCAGATATATCATCGCTTCCTCATGCTAATTCACGTCAGAGCTCAACACCGATATTGCAAAAGTGCAGCGATTGCTCCTACACTAAAGGTGCCAGCCTGAAAGCTGTTGCTGGTCCTCATCTCCCACTGGTAACCTCTAAAACGAACCACAAACCCTTGGGCTCTGAACTTGCTTAGACTGCTAAAAGTTGAAACATACACTCGCTCTCCTGCTCACGCAGGTCAGAGTTCAAAAGCGATGTTGCGGGACGTCCAGCGATTGCTCCTACACTAAAGGTGCCAGCCCTGAAAGCTGTTGCTGGTCCTCATCTCCCACTGGTAACCTCTCAAACGAACCACAAACACTTGGGCTCTGAACTTCTTTAGATACCCAAAGTTCCAGACGTATCATCGCTTCCTCTCGGTAATTCACATCAGAGCTCAACACCGATATTGCGGACGTCCAGCGATTGCTCCTACACTAAAGGTGCCAGCCCTGAAAGCTGTTGCTGGTCGTCATCTCCCACTGGTAACCTCTCAAACGAACCACAAACACTTGGCCTCTTAAGTTTTTTAGACTGTTAAAAGTTCCAACATAAACTCGCTCTCCTGCTCACGCAGGCCAGAGCTCAACACGAAATTGTGGACGTCTAGCGATTGATCCTACACTAAATGTGCCAGCCCTGAAAGCTGTTGCTGGTCCTCATCTCCCACTGGTAACCTCTAAAACGAACCACAGACACTTGGCCTCTGAACTTGTTTAGATACTGAAAAGTCCAGATGTATCATCGCTTCCTCATGCTAATTCACGACAGAGCTCAACACCGATATTGCAAAAGTGCAGCGATTGCTCCTACACTAAAGGTGCCAGCCCTGAAAGCTGTTGCTGGTCCTCATCTCCCACTGGTAACCTCTAAAACGAACCACAAACACTTGGGCTCTGAACTTCTTTAGATACCCAAAGTTCCAGACGTATCATCGCTTCCTCTCGGTAGTTCACGTCAGAGCTCAACACCGAAATTGCGGACGTCCAGGGACTGCTCCTACACTAAAGGTGCCAGCCCTGAAAGGCTGTTGCTGGTCCTCATCTCCACTGGTAACCTCTAAAACAAACCACAAACACTTGGCCTCTGAACATGTTTAGACTGCTAAAAGTTCCAACATACACTCGCTCTCCTGCTCACGCAGGTCAGAGCTCAAAAGCGATATTGCGAACATCCAGCGATTGCTCCTACACTAAAGGTGCCAGCCCTGAAAGCTGTTGCTGGTCCTCATCTCCCACTGGTAACCTCTAAAACGAACCACAAACACTTGGCCTCTGAACTTCTTTAGATAATCAACGGTCTAGATGTATCATCGCTTCCTCTCGCTAATTCACATCAGAGCTCAACACCGATATTGCGAACGTCCAGCGATTGCTCCTACATAAATGGGCCAGCCCTGAAAGCTGTTGCTGGTCCTCATCTCCCACTGCTAACCTCTAAAGCGAACACAAACACTTGGGGTCTGAAATTGTTTAGATACTCAAAGGTGCAGCCGCATGATTGCTTCCTCTCACTTAATTCAAGTCAGAGCTCAACACCGATATTGCTAACGTCCAGCGATTGCTCCTACACTAAAGGTGCCAGCCCTGAAAGCTGTTGCTGGTCCTCATCTCCCACTGGTAACCTCTAAAACGAACAACAAACACTTGGCCTCTGAACTTCTTTAGATACTCAAAGGTCCAGATGAATCATCGCTTCCTCTCGGTAATTCACGATAGAGCTCAACACTGATATTGCGGACGTCCAGGGACTGCTCCTACACTAAATGGGCCAGCCCTGAAAGCTGTTGCTGGTCCTCATCTCCCACTGGTAACCTCTAAAACGAACCACAAACACTTGGGCTCTGAACTTCTTTAGATACTCAAAGGTCCAGATGTATCATCGCTTCCTCTCGCTAATTCACGTCAGAGCTCAACACCGATATTGCGGACGTCCAGCGATTGCTCCTACACTAAAGGTGGCAGCCCTGAAAGCTGTTGCTGGTCCTCATCTCCCACTGGTAACCTCTAAAACGAACCACAAACACTTGGCCTCTTAACTTGTTTAGACTGCTAAAAGTTCCAACATACACTCGCTCTCCTGCTCACGCAGCCAAAGCTCAACACCGAAATTGCGAACGTCCAGCGATTGCTCCTACACTAAAGGTGCCAGCCCTGACAGGTGTTGCTGGTCCTCATCTCCCACTGGTAACCTCTAAAACGAACCACAAACTCTTGGGCTCTGAACTTCTTTAGATACTCAAAGGTCCAGACGTATCATCGCTTCCTCTCGCTAATTCACGTCAGAGCTCAACACCGATATTGCGGACGTCCAGCGACTACTCCTACACTAAAGGTGCCAGCCCTGAAGCTGTTGCTGGTCCTCATCTCCCACTGGTAACCTCTCAAACGAACCACAAACACTTGGCCTCTGAACTTCTTTAGATACTGAAAAGTCCAGATGTATCATCGCTTCCTCATGCTAATTCACGTCAGAGCTCAACACCGATATTGCAAACGTCCAGGGACTGCTCCTACACTAAAGGTTGCAGCCCTGAAAGCTGTTGCTGGTCCTCATCTCCCACTGGTAACCTCTAAAACAAACCACAAACACTTGGCCTCTGAACTTGCTTAGACTGCTAAAAGTTCCAACATACACTCGCTCTCCTGCTCACGCAGGCCAGAGCTCAAAAGCGATATTGCGAACGTCCAGCGATTGCTCCTACACTAAAGGTGCCAGCCTGAAAGCTGTTGCTGGTCCTCATCTCCCACTGGTAACCTCTCAAACGAACCACAAACACTTGGCCTCTGAAATTGCTTAGACTGCTACAAGTTCCAACATACACTCGCTGTCCTGCTCACACAGGTCAGAGCTCAAAAGCGATATTGCGAAAGTCCAGCAATTGCTCCTACACTAAAGGTGCCAGCCCTGAAAGCTGTTGCTGGTCCTCATCTCCCACTGGTAACCTCTAAAACGAAACACAAACACTTGGCCTCTGACTTGTTGAGATACTCAAAGGTCCAGCCGCATGATTGCTTCCTCTCACTTAATTCAAGTCAGAGCTCAACACCGATATTGCTAACGTCCAGCGATTGCTCCTACACTAAAGGTGCCAGCCCTGAAAGCTGTTGCTGGTCCTCATCTCCCACTGGTAACCTCTAAAACGAACAACAAACATTTGGCCTCTGAACTTCTTTAGATACTCAAAGGTCCAGATGTATCATCGCTTCCTCTCGGTAATTCACGATAGAGCTCAACACCGAAATTGCGGACGTCCAGCGATTGCTCCTACACTAAAGGTTGCAGCCCTGAAAGGTGTTGCTGGTCCTCATCTCCCACTGGTAACCTCTAAAACGAACTACAAACACTTGGCCTCTGAACTTGTTTAGATCCTCAAAGGTCCAGATGTATCATCGCTTCCTCTCGTTAATTCACGTCAGAGCTCAACACCGATATTGCGGACATCCAGCGATTGCTCCTACACTAAAGGTGCCAGCCCTGAAAGCTGTTGCTGGTCCTCATCTCCCACTGGTAACCTCTAAAACGAACCACAAACACTTGGCCTCTGAACTTGTTTAGACTGCTAAAAGTTCCAACATACACTCGCTCTCCTGCTCATGCAGGCCTGAGCTCAACACAGATATTGCGAACATCCAGCGATTGCTCCTACACTAAAGGTGCCAGCCCTGAAAGCTGTTGCTGGTCCTCATCTCCCACTGGTAACCTCTAAAATGAACCACAAACACTTGGCCTCTGAACTTGCTTAGACTTCTAAAAGTTCCACATAAACTCGCTCTCCTGCTCACGCAGGCCAGAGCTCAACACCGAAATTGCGGACATCCAGCGATTGCTCCAACACTAAAAGTGCCAGCCCTGAAAGCTCTTGCTGGTCCTCATCTCCCACTGGTAACCTCTAAAACAAACCACAACACCTTGGCCTCTGAACTTGTTAGATACCCAAAGGTCCAGACGTATCATCGCTTCCTCTCGCTAATTCACATCAGAGCTCAACACCGATATTGCGGACGTTCCAGCGATTGCTCCTACACTAAAGGTGCCAGCCCTGAAAGCTGTTGCTGGTCCTCATCTCCCACTGGTAACCTCTAAAACGAACCACAAACACTTGGCCTCTGAACTTGTTTAGACTGCTAAAAGTTCCAACATACACTTGCTCTCCTTCTCACACAGGCCAGAGTTCAACACCGAAATTGTGGATGTCTAGCGATTGATCCTACACTAAAGGTGCCAGCCCTGAAAGCTGTTGCTGGTCCTCATCTCCCACTGGTAACCTCTAAAACGAACCACAGACACTTGGCCTCTGAACTTGTTTAGATACTGAAAAGTCCAGATGTATCATCGCTTCCTCATGCTAATTCACGTCAGAGCTCAACACCGAAATAGCGGACGTCCAGCGATTGCTCCTACACTAAAGGTGCAGCCCTGAAAGCTA